>NW_007577894.1:66674-122854 GCF_000690725.1 Stegastes partitus
GTCGACAAGGTTGCACTTGTGCAGGTAACAACGTGTCCAGACAACCTTATTTATTAAGAATCTGACAGCAAGTTGGAATTCCATGAAACTCTAGATTGAAGAAACTTGATGAAAAAAAAAAAATTCAATATCAGGCGAGTAATAAAGATGATGAGAAAAAAAAAAGCAAAGAAGAGTGAAATATAGATGATATACGGTACCAAAGGCCTATTCAAACGCTGATGATTAATTACGAAATTTGGTGCAGGGATATTGAGCGAGAATGTCCGCTGATCCAATTGGTTTTCGAGTCATTTAAGGCTATCTATCTTTGATCAGTATTGACTTTATGAGGCTCAATTTATTTCTGGTCCAAGTTCGGTTCGTCATAACCCATTGAAGTCTGACCAGCATGTGGCACCAATATGGCCATGTGTTTTGAGAGCAAAACTGTACACTGAAGTATTTTAAAGTACATATTTAATGTTAAACACTGAGCTACTGTTACTCTTATTCTGAATATAAACGTGTTTCCTAGATTTCTTCGGTGTGATGTTGCTCATTCAACACAACACAATTAGTACATCGTGCACCTGTTTGTTACCATAAACTACAGCACATGCTTCAGACGTTTTATTTTTTGCACGAGTATCTTGTCTCGTCTCAGAATTTAGTTCCGCATTAGGGTGAGAGAAGGCTGAGGACACTTGGGCGCAGTCTTCAGGACTCCTCGTAGACATAAAAGTCAGACTCCCACAGCAGAGGGTAGTCTGAAGGGGAGGAGGAGTGGTTTTAATTTAAGCAATGCAGTGGTGCTATATTTCACCCTGTGCTGTTGTCTCACATTATCTTGGTAAACATCCCAGGTACTAATATGATATATTTTCAAGCAGGCAGTGTTTCATCCTGCTCTCTGCGTGATTGATGAATGACGGAGGGATGAAACAGGGACAGAGATTTATGTTGCTCTGGCGCATAGAATATGTATGATTATCAGCTGTGTGGTGAAAGCAGCTCGCTTTGAGTGATAGGCTCATGGAGAGAAATCTACTAAATGACTCCATTCCCCCTGAGAAGTAACAGGAGGAGGGTTTTTTTCTCTCTTTCTATCTCATTTTAGCCCTCTCTCTGATGTCTGTAGGCATGCTGTTGAGGATGAGAAGAAATGGTGTGACTAGAAATCTACAGAGAACAAAAATAAAGGTATGCAGCTGAGGCCTATTATAGCATTTTTAAGGTGCATGTTTGATGCTTGGGGATTTTTTTTCCAGCTTTGAAGGGTTAAACCCGTCTTTAGGTGCAGCTTTGGCTAATAATGTGTAAACATATTTCACTCAGCTATATAATAACACATTTCTTTACTAGTGGAGACAAAAAAAAGTGACTTTGTCTAATAGCAGACGGCTCACAATCAGTTTGTGTTCGCCTACACTGATCAGCCTCTGAAAGGGTGCGACAGTAACTGTCAGAGCGAAATGCTATAGTTTATCTTCTCTTATACAGTAATTCTGTCTAACCTCTGATTTAGTTATAATACCCATTGGCATCTCTGAGTGCCTCAAACAGTCAGCTCCTAATTGATCGATAGGACGTCATCATAAATCCCAAATCCTATGCACTTTATTGATCCTTCCGGAGCGCTTGCTGCTTCTCTGCATATGTGATTGCCTCAGCCCACACACATGCCAAGTATCAGGCATATTTTATCCACCAGAAGCATTATCATATGCAGACTGTATTGTTTTTCTGCATCTGAGAATTACTGCATGCCAGCATGACTTGAATGACACCCTAGAGAGGGCTTCATTTCCTATTCACCTCGATTTATATTTACACGAGGGTCATAAATAATGCTAATGCACCAAGGCGGTGTGGTCAGAGTAATTGTTTATTTGCTTCCTAGTGGACTTGCTTGACAATTTTGTTAATGAGCACTTTGATATTTAGCTCGGAGCTGGAGCGACTCGGAGAAGACGTGTGAGAATTTCTGTTATGCCTTGTTCACGGCGATATGCAGCGTTTCATAGGTGTTTTACTCTCAAGATGTTTTCAAAGCAAATCAATTTTTATGTGTATTGACTTGTGTCCATATCAAAAACTCAACTGACGAATAATATTTGTTGAATATTGAAACTTTAAACACGCTATTTGAATGCCAGTCAAGCGGCCACCTTTGGGGCTGAAATAGAAGCCAATGTGGAAGTGCAAAAAACTGCAGTTCCTTGAATGGCCACTTGAGGCGGGTTTTAAAAGTGAGTCCATCCTCTAAATCCCCATGTCAAAGTATTCAGCTATACAGCTGAATTAAACATGTTTACAACCTGGTACAAAAACAGCTTTGGTCTCTATAGCTGATTTTACCATTCATGACAACTGGTCAGGTGGTACATTTTTATAATTCACAAATTAAAACTGTATTTCGGCTTAAATATGTTTAATTAAGGGCACAGCTACTTTGAATGACAGGTGGATGCCATTATTGGACAGTCTGGGGGCCCACCTCAGCTCAACTCAGAAACACCTCTGTTTATTTTTGGGTTAACCATTAGTTAGTCTACGGTGGCTGACAGGGGCAAATGACGTACCTCTGGACGCTGCAAACGGAAAACGCTGCATAAACAGATGCGCTGCATAAATGAAAAAAAATGCGGAAAGAAAACGCTGCTGATCCAGTCACACAACAGAAGTGCCCCAGGCCTCTAGGGGCAGTAGTGAGCTTTTCACCTGAGAGCCAGACAACGGTGAGCGAGACAAGCTGAGGGAAAAGCTGTATGAAAAGGTATTCTCTCGTCTCCATGGATGAACATAAATAACAGAGCGAACACAGGGAGACGCTAGTAAAACACCACTTCAGCACCTAAATAATCACAGTGACTGAAAAGCTAGCGACTTAAAAACTGCCCCTAGAGGCCTGGGGCACTTCCGTTGTGTGACTGGATATGTAACGTTTCCTTTCTGCATTTGTTTTCATTTATGCAGCGCTTCTGTAAAAAGAAAGATGGCAAACTTTGTATTTTCTACAGATGACAGACCTACAGTTTTTACTAAATGTCAAATTATTATTGCAGTATGTGTACTTCTAACATAAAACACAAAAAGGATTAAAAAACAGTTGGCCAACAAATGTCAGACAATTCACATTGAAAAAATGAAACACTGCATTTTAGTTATTGACTTTTTTTGTCAAGAGGTTCCACGCAATTGTATTTTGTTACCAAAAAAAAAAAAAAGTTAATGTTATGAACTAAATGAGTTTGTATTACAGTAACAATACGTTTGAAAATTAGGACGCCAATACAAAATCCTCTCTGATCAGCAAGAGGTGCTTCAGCTTATTCTGCTTTAGTTACATTACTCTGACTTAAAGAGTATACCTTCAGCCTACAAGGTAGCAAGTTATCATTTATTTCAAGTAATTTTCGATGATTTAATCAGCAGTCCTGCAGTGCCTTTTCCACAGCAGGCATTTTGGCTTGTCACCAAGAGAAGCACAGGTGTTACTAATAACCCTAATGATGGCTCAGTTCCATCTCGTGTCCCAGTAAGCGCTGCCAGTGCACCAGCTTGTATAACACTCAGACCAGGAATTACTTCACCTTAATGGAATGCGGCTATCGGTAATGTTTATAATTACACTCGCTTTTTTTTTTGATGCTATAACAAGACAAAATGTCTGCAGTAAAAAAAGGTGTGCTGTAAGCTGCCTCGTGGAAATCACATCCACCTAACTAACCTCTAAAGGTGGCATAAAGTAGCATTGTAGCCAACCAGAGAGTGGAATCAGAGATATATGGCTTTGTCTAGAAAAAAAAAAAAAGAACATCCTCGTGTGCATGTAGCCAGTTTTACAGGTTTGTAGCTTATACTGTTATTGTATACACTGGCGGTCTATGTTACAATAATTGCAGTTGGCCTATGGGGAAAAAATTGCCTCCATGACAGGTATTCCATTCATATTTTTCCAAGCTCGTCGTTGCCACAGGACACCAGGATGGTAAAGAGCCGTCCTCGAGAAATGACTCACACTGTGTTCATGTGACTGTGGCACGTGTCCAAGCACGGTCCATGAGGTGAAACAATGAGAGGATTTGTCGTCTCATAATTGCAATTTAATAAAGATCTCACATGGTATCAGCGGAGCCTGACAGGCCGGCCCTTTCTGTGCTTGTTAATGCAATTGCTCTGGTCAGACGCCGCCGTCACAAATCATGCTGAAAGTTGGGTGACAGGTAGCAGAGCTCATGGATACTTCCTGAGAAGTTTTGGATGCAGGCCAGCGAATGCCTGCACTTGTTGTTGTGTTGTCTCTTTCAAAAATCAAACACTGCACAGCGTCTGAGCAAAAGATTTTAAAGGATCGACTTGCTAAGCGTGGGGAAATTTGATTTTGCGCAGGGCTATCGGAAAGTCTGGGATGTTTTAAAAGACATATTTCAGAATCGTGACATCTATACACCAGAATGCCTGTTAATAATAAACACTGCAGTATTTAAAACTAAACATGAAGGACGGTGAAGGCAGTAGATTATCATCAAACTTCATTTAGTGTTTATCCCTAAAAAATATGAGGTGTTGACAATTTGATGGAAACCATTTCCAAAATGGAGGCTCCTGAGGATTAAACAATGCCCTCTCTCGACACGAACACCGCCACCCTCCCTCTGCTCCTCTTGTTTCACCTCTCTCTTTCAGTGCTGATGTATGGGTAATGTGTGACAGGGGGAGATCCAGTAAAACCCTGCATACATGCCAAAATACATTTTACAAGCAGTGCTCTAATCAGCCTGCAGCCAGAGGCTCATAAATTGCCTCAGTGTGTCTGGAGCTGGTGAACAAACGCAGCTTATGGTCCCTGCTGAGGGTTGGATATACAGCAGGCCACGCTCCTTGGGCAGAACCAACTCTGAGTGCTGCTAGTGATGTTTGTGAGTCAATTCAATAGAGGGAGGAACAAGCCAGTGCCTTTATATCAAAAAAAATGACAAGGAACAATAATTTATGCGCCTTTTTAATCAGCTGAGTGCATGTAGGCAAATGTCTGCATGCTGCTGTATGTTTTAAGTCAATGGAGCACGTCCCCATGCGTGGATGTTCACATTCATGTGGAAAGTCTATAACATGTTAAACGCTGTCATTATATCCATATTCAGGGCTCGCTGGAGGATTCATCAAGGTTTCGAACATTCCTACTCATATGAATGATCAAAATGATTCAGAGCACTCCAGCTGGTAGAATGTGTCACCATTCCAGTTGGGAGGTTGTTTTGTTCTTTTTAATCTCAGCTGTAACCTTCAGTGTCCTCCACTGACAGGAAATGCAGTTTATCAACTCGGGGATGACACCGGCGGAGGTGATATATGCAGGACTGTACTTCCCCAGATAACTCTAATAACGTGAAGCCCCGTTCCTGTACTGTTCCTGGTTTTCAACCAACAGGGAAATTCCTGAAGTAAGAGAGGTTGATCAAATAAAACGATACTTTGAAGTCTGCGGTTGATTCCCATGACGGTTTCGCCAAGTCCTTAAATGACATCCCAGAATTAAATAAAGGCACCTTGTCATTCTAGTAAAAAAAAAAAGGGGGGAGAGGCAGCTTCCATCTCTGGTAGGTGTCTTCTTTTGAAGAACAATTTTTAGATGTTTTTTTCATGCTGTAGTTTTTTAAATGGATGTGTACCATGTGCACACAGGCTGGGGGAGTGTGGACTGAAATAATCGGAGGGTCTTGCTTAATAAAAGAACAGACGTGGTGTGTGATACGGCCAAGGCCAACATGTGTCTGTTGGCCTGAGGCCACAAGTGTTTGTGTAGAAAGGATGAGCACATGGCAGAAGTATGTGCGTCCTCTACCAACAGAAGCAGATGTAGCTCCTACTGTATGTACACTATGTTCTTGACAGGATGTATTATGCATTCATTTTTGAACAAATCCCCCATCTGTTTATGTCCTCTTTATTTCTATCTTTACATTAATGAGATTTTAATCATTGTCTGAGCGACTTAAGGGCAAAACTTTCTTCTTTTTTTTTCTATATCAACTGAGATCCATTGTGTGGCAGCACTGAGCGTGACCTAAAATTGGAGGTTTTTCTATAAAAAAATAGCCATAAAAAAACAGAAGTGTATTGTTTTCACAAATCAAGTGTGAAAGGGTAGGAATTTAGATTTTTAAGTAGCCACTAGCTAGCCCTGACGAGGAGGGAGGAAATATGTCTTATGGCAGTTTTCTGTCATATGTGATACAGTATAAAGTGCTGCCCCGCGGATGTACATTGAGGCTAAGCAGATTTTGTGTTGAACAATGTGCAGAACACACAGTCTTTTAATGACACATTTATAACGGTCTTCACCTTCAACATTTTCTCATTTTTACATAGCTGTCAAATAAAACCCCTGCAGAGGAAAGCTCATAACTGCTCTGAGAGTATAGCCTGTGTCTATGAAATCCAAGATTTGTTGCTTTTTATTCTGAGAGAGAATAAAGTTGGGGGTTTACACATCGACACACACAAACGTACACAAACAGGCGTGCACAAACACACAGACGCCACCTTCTGCTTGGGCAGCCAATAAGCAGACTGCGGCTTTGGCAGTGCTCTATCTTATTTACAGGACGTTTGTTGCACTTGACATTTATCGTGGCTCCGGGGCCGTGAACTTCATGCAAACGCCATCGAAGCATTCAATGCCAAGAGCCTGGGGCCTCCTGTCTCGGCGTCATCACAAGTCTTTTCACGCTAAGATAAATCACTTCCACTGGACCCCGAGCGCAAGGGAAGGAGAGGGATGGAGGTTGGTGGTGGTGGTTGCGGGGGGAGGATGAGAGAGCGGAGCGAGTTCGATGAAGTGAGCACGGAGAAGGGCAAGCAGAGGGACAGAGACGAGGTTCAGGGAGAGGGGTGTTAACTTCCAAGGAATACCCAGAGGTTAACGCCAGCCTCATTTCTCCCTCGTTAATTGTTGGGTGCGTTCACACAAATATCACTAACCATTATGAAGGCAGCATATGGTTTGGGTAAATGCTCTTTAGATCTCAGAGGGATGTAAATGCTGTCACCACATGACTGCCCTTGGTTCGCTCACGGCCGCGGGACATGAAAGCCCTCGTTCTTTACCATCTGATACGTGCGATATCGTGACCTGCAGGCTCGGGAGGAGGGACGTGTACTTTTCTAGGAGTTTGCAGCGATTACAGCGAACAGTACAGCTTGTTTTTTATTTTTTTGTAATGAAAAGATTTAGCAAACAACCTCTTGTGTACGTTGATGATAATCAGCGCAAATTACACAACAAGATATAAAGCAGTTTATAGATACTACATAAAAATTTAGATTTATATGTGGTAAGTGGTGATAGAAATGTACTGCTTTACTTAAGCAGTTAAAATGCACTTTACTTGTGTATTTGAATTTTATGTGAATTTCTATAAGTATTAGTTAGCTTTTGGGATTATATATTAACGATATCATGCTGTGAGAAGCTTACATTTAAGCTTATTAAATGCACAGACGGAGCAAAAAACAAATATTATCTGACTTTTGTGGGTGTAAAGACCTGACACGGGCCAAATAATTACAAGTAGATGACTGAGTCGGTAGCAGAAACAGGACAAACTACAAAAGTTTCAAACAAACTCTGCGTAACTTCTTCAATATTTAGCATTTTGCAAAATAAGAAAGACTTATGATGAAGCTCTAGCACCAAAATGTCATGATTAAGTGTGTTTCTGCAAGTTAGCAAGTGTTTGGGAGTCTGAAACTTTTAGACACGCTCTCCTGTGTCTTAAGTAACAGATGAATTCCTTTGTCTTAAATCCAGGGACAAGCTGCAACCAGTGACAGAGCGCTCGACAACTAAGACTCATCAGTGCAAGAGAGCAACAACCCATCTTGCTCTAAGTGGCAACAGGGCTACTGTGGCACAAGAAGGCCACAGTATGGGAGGAATGTGTTACAGCACACGGTGCAGGGCGCCCTGCTACTTATGGGACTCGCCTAGATGGAGGCTGGGCAGAGTGCCCACGCTAACTCCTGCCCGCCGCCACGAGCACCTATAATGGGAATGCGAGCATTAGAGGTGGAGCAACGGAAGGAGGTCATCCCGTCTGATGAGTCCCACGTTTCAAAACAGCTGGCTGGTACTGGTAATATTAGAGGGGTTATTGGGGCAGGTGAAAAACACTAGAAATAAACATGCGCACGTAGCGACAACTAAGTGACAGCGAAGGTTAATTCAGACGTTCACCTCCTCTCTGTCATTTGTTGTCTTGTTACGGCTGCTGCATTCACCCACATTCATGGTATGCGTAGGATCAAAAGAGTGCTATTAATGGACAGACTGGATACCAAAATACAGTAAAGTAGTCGCTGTGGTCGTATTTTAAACTTTGAAAGCAGATACGTTTCACTAAATATCTTTAGCTCCCCTGTTGTTAAAAGACCTGATTGCAAGTATTGTCAACAACATCAATAAAACTACAAAAATCCAGAAGTAATGGTGTCCTGTTTGGCATCCAATGCTGCAGTTTCATAATAATTAGTATAAAGGTCTGAGTTTTTTCTGAATGAGTACGTTTCCTTTACTAATACTTCTGGTCTGCATATATTTGAGTGAAGCACTTTTTCTCAAGGAGTAGTATTTTTAGATTTGCATGTATTTATAACTGCATATAAAATACACTCTGGATTTGCATAGAATTATGTCAAAATTAAGTGTAACATTAGTTTATATACGGACTGCAAGGTGGAACGGTGGTTAGCACTGTTGCCTCGCAGCAAGAAGGTCACCGGTTCACGTCCCGGTGACGACACCCGGGCTCTTTCTGTGTGGAGTTTGCATGTTCTCCCCGTGCAGCGTGGGTTCTCTCTGGGTTCTCCAGCTTCCTCCCACACAGTCCAAAAACATGTTGAGGTTAGTTGGTGATTCTAGGTGTGAATTGGTTGTCTGTCTCTAAGTGTAGCCCTGTGATAGACTGGCGACCTGTCCAGGGTGTCCCCTGCCTTCACCCTAAGTCAGCTGGGATCGGCTCCAGCCCCGCTGCGACCCTCGTGAAGCGGTGTATAGATGATGGATGGATAGCTTATGTACTGCTTAAAAGGTTTCAGTCACAGCTCATAGTCTTCAACAGGAGTTTTTCTTTTTCTTTTTTTTGGCTAGGCTAGTGAGTGAGGTAAAGACTTTTCATCAGATATTGAACAATAGTTGATACATAGCTTCTAATCTGAACAAACCACAGACAGAAGCCTTCCCCAGCAGGTCAATGCACCCTGCCACAACACAAAAACAGCTCGAGGAACACGACCAAGAGCCCAAGTAGTTGACCTTTGACCTCCAAACTCCCAAGATCTCAGTTTGTTTGAGCATCCGGGATGTGCTGGACCAAACTGATCCACGGAGGTCCCACTCTGTAACCCACATGATATTCAGCAGCTGGTTTTAATGTTGTGGCTGGGCTACATCTTCAGTTCATGAGAAACAATTACAGAATAGGAAAATGTGTGATGTACAGCAGTTTTGGACACACTGGCACACCATGTATCTAAAAACAAAATGGCGCTGTCCCCTCAGGGACTTTTGACGAATTTCAGAAGAAAGCTCACTATAGAAAGTATAGATGAGTGAAAGGCTGACACTCACCAGCCAGTGTATGATCCTATTATAGGCAGAACAGTACAAGCTCTAATAGTGGTACACATTAAAAAATGGCTTCAGTATCGAATGATGAATGTGCCCATAGAGCCTACCAAATCCTCCAAGCAGCTCTCAGGGCAATATATCCACACGCAGTCAGTCCCAAATTATAAATCAAACTTCTTGCAGATCCACATGATTCATTGCAATTTATTGACAATAATTTACAGAAGTGGTTTTCAGATGCTTTTAACTTTGCTGTGGCAGTAATTTACAAACTGAGAGAGAGAGAGAGAGAGAAAAAAAGAAAACAACACTGCTGTATTTCTTCTACTTGACTGGCAGTGCAGTAGCTAAGTGATATGGAGGGGTAAAAAATTAGATAGCTGATGAAAGCTCATTGATTCAAATGCTTGATGTTCTTGGAAAGGCACAAGGATGACACTGAAGAATTTGCTTTAGGCTGCCTTCTGCTCTTGCACTGAGGTCTGACTCAGATCCAGTGGAAAAAATAAAAAATGTGATAATCATTTCGGCAAAATAACGCACCCAAGGCAAACAGCTAGCAGACAGCGCAGAGTGCAGAAAAAGAAAAAAACACTTACTCAGACCAAACAGGCTCAACTAGAAACACAACACGGAGAGAGCTAGCAGATTTGTTAAAGTAAAAACAATATTAGCGACGATTTAATGAAAGTGATTTGTTTTGATCGCGGTGCCGAATAAAGACAAAGTCGTTAATGTTTGACAGGGTGTTCAGATTTTACATCACAACCCATATCTGCGTAAGGGTTCATTACGCCCTGCTCTTCCACAGGTACCGGCGATCTCCGCGGAGGCTATTTCTGGAGCCGTGTGACACTGATGATGTTGACAGCAATCACCTTCCCACATCACAGCCACCGCAAAGGTCAGAGCAAATGAGAGGGATGTGTAAGCAGGGCCTGTCCTCCTGCCACAGTCTTATCTGGCCTCAGGCACTCTGGCTGATGAGGCCCAAACATCAGCACAGGGTCATTATTTCAACTAGAGAAGCATTTAACTTCTTTACTCCCCGTCTCCGAGGACACCGCCGTGGCCAGGTAGACGAGGGAGAGAGAAAGGCGGGTTACAGTGTCGGGGTTTTGTCCCCAAAGTATGCAGTACGATTTTTTATTTTTTTCCTTCTTCTTCTTCCTCTCTCTTCTCATGCTGAATGTAATTCCTGCACACCCTGGGTGAATTAATTAATTACAAAGCTGGCTGGGTATCAAAGGTAAATGATTTAATTATATTCCCTGCGTCTTTGTTAAGAAGCCAACTGTCAGGCGGTGGTAAGTGGGGCTGTGGCCCTCTGTGGCGCCTCAGGGGTGCGTGTGGGTGTGTGAATGTGAGTACGCTTGTGTTTCCATGTGTGTGTCCTTTTTACATAGAACAGAAAATGAAAAAGAGAAAGCGAGAGCGTATTGATTCACACTTTAAAAAAAAAAAAATGTACTTGTAATTTTGACACTGTCCTCAGGAAAGCAAACTACAGAGTCCTCTGTTCAAACACCTAAAATGATGTGATTGTGTTTTCATAAGAAGCTGGTTCTAGTAGACAAATAACACACGGATGTCCTATAACAGGTGTTGTTATAGGACTGAAACATTGGAGTGTATTCGGTGCACCACAGGTTGAACGTCTCATCTCTTGCATGAACGCTGTCCTTCCTTAACATTAGCTATTTAAACTTAAAGCTGGAGTTTGTGATTTTTACATATAAATTAATTTCTGTTACATTCGAGCCCTTGCACAGAAAGTTCACACAATGCTGATTAATCCTATCAGACTCTCTCTGTATTTTGCAGTATACCAGAGTTTTAAATCTGGTGACACTCTCAGTCCGGTACACCAGTTTTGCGTAAACCAGCAATTATTCATTTGCCAGAGCTCAAGAGGGGAGTAATCAAAGTGATAGTATAGTGGAACCTTTACTGGAAAAAAGAAAAGTTTTGTCATGCTCCAGGTAAAAAAATAAACTTGCTGCTCAGAAAGAAAAAATAAAGCCTCAAAAGGAAAGTAATCAATGCAGAGGATAAACACTTCAGCCGTATGCTGCCAGTGACCTACATAGAACTATCTCTGGCCACATGATGGCAGCAGAGCAAGCTGTAAACACAACATTTACTAGTATATATTATTAGATCTTTATTCTTCTTTTTCCTAGTCCAGTGTTCACCCTCCTTTTAGCTCTATTTGGGTCTCCACCACCCCCTGACGAAGTATGTGCCCTTTAGCTACTAAATGTCTGACTACATTCACAAGCTGGTTTCTAATTTTGTTTGTCTACAGTTTGGAAGCAAGAAGGTAGCAAACAGTTTATCAGCACAAAGCAACTGCTGGGAACAGCCAACATCAGTACCGAACCAAAACAATACAATCATGGCACTAAAAGCAAGAACAACAAGCTGCAAGATTACAAAATTGTTGAAAAAGTTTAATATAAATTGCTGTTTGGTCCATTGTTGATATTGATTAGTTGATAGGGGTGGTAGCCAAAAAAAATGTACGTCATTTTTTAGAGGTCAGATGGATGTTTTTGGAAGAAAATGTCTTTTCAGTGTGAGGATTTGTCTAACTAGTGCTCAATTAAAGAACAAAATTTATAGAAATGTGTTCGGAGGTTTGACTTTGTTGAAATTTCACAATCAGAACAATGATCACTGTCAGTTAGAAACGTGTCATTTTGACAACTGACAACTCCTTTTCTGACCATCATACTGTTTTGTACTATTTTTATGAGCCACGTTCTATTTTTATCAGCAAATGTGACATCTTACCTTTAGAAAAAAAGCCATTTGAAAAACTGCTCAGTCCATCACAGCAAACACAAAAACCTTCTGTATTCCTCTGCTTTCTTTTCTCGTAAAGCCAACGCTGACATGATTTCTTAATTGGGCGAGTTTTGCTACCTCGTACAACAGGTAATTTCAGGCTTGGCTTCACTCTTACATTTAAAAACAAGTAAATGTTGAAAGTGAATGTCGTATAAATGCTACACGTACAGCACATGCTCGTACAGCTCACAAACAAACCTCGACCTACTCCGAAGCAGCAGAATTCTCCGATCCCAGATCAATCTAGACGTCTGCTGTCAATGATGCGTATCGATCAGCAACTGCTTGACATACCTTATTCACAACCGTCACAAACACAGAGTGAAGACCTCGAGAAGATAAGGCTTTTGTTGGCATCTGCAAACACACGCTCGCGGAAGGTCAAGATTTTGTTCCATCATCAGGCCGACAGTTTACAGGCCGGATAAAGCTTTCATAATGCGGAGACGAACGGTGACACACATCAGTTGATCTTGATTTTTATCGAGCGGAGATGCTTTTATGATGCCACGGATCGCCGCATTGAGAGAATGACGAACAACATGAGCCACGTTCTTAATGAAAAAACTGGGTTGCAAAAAAAAAACAAAACCTTTCTATCCACACGGCTGAATAATTGCTGAAGAAGCAGGCCAGGATTGGAGATAAATAGAGCTGTTACTGACGTTTTGTCACCGCACAAAGAAGCTGTTTATAGCACAGAGGCCCCGGATAAACCGTTTTCTGGCCAAACAAGGTAAATGAAGCATAATTGGAAGCCCATTACAAAATTGAAAAACGGGTGCCTTTTGTTTTAACTGTGTTAGAATCGAACTGAGGGCGCCTCTCCTACTCTGTAAACCTGCATTAAACTGCAGGACTCAATAATTATAATGTTCAGGATCCTTCTGAGGGGCGAAGAAAATCAATAGACTAAGGACAAAGAACCTATAGCCATCACTTAATTCTCTTATCACTGTGATTTAGGGGAAGAGGAGGATGTTAAATAACTGTAAATCTTTAGCTATGACTTTGAGGGTGCTTTATGGCAGTTCTTACAGCGTCTCCCAGACAGAATGTCCATACCTTCCGCAGACCACACAATTTATAGCTTTATTACCCTTTGTCTTAAAGAGCATGGAGACATAGCAGGGAGGAAGGAGATAACAGCCCTGCACGGGGGCAGCTGGGGGAAGCAAAAAAAAAGAGTCGGATGCCATCATCGACAGAGACATATCTCAGTGACAGGTTTTACGGCTCCGGAGCAGAGCTGCTATTTGGGGGGTTGGAAGACGAGAAAGCATCGAGGTCCCCCTCCACCTAACTACACCTCCCTTAACACCCACCTGTGTATCCTTCTATCACTCATATTCCCAACATGAAAACGCTGCCCCCCTGCAGAGGGAGCAAAATTTAATTTCTGACTTATCCCCCTGATGATCAGATTTACTCTGCTGTTCGGTTGCGTCCACGCCTTTCTAGAGGTCACAGGGAGGACTGACAAAGGGGAGGGTTGAAGCGAGAGAGGGCAGACAGAAGGAGGGAGGCGGAGCGCTTTTTCACCACAGAGTCATGAGTTCCTCTGGTCCGGGCAGATGCTTCCTCATATTTTCTTGCGGTGCTGACAAGTGGCTTATTGTTTCCCTTGATAAGGGTACAGTGTTCCCGGTAATGGGAATTAGAGGGAGGCGTAAGTCACCGAGACACAGGGTGAGACTGAATCAATAGATAATGGGAGATTTCTCATGGATGCAAAAGGCACGGTTATTATCTGTGCTGTTTAAAGGAGCAAGGCCTCTTATTTGTCTTGGAGCTACACTCTCGGGTAGCGAGAATGCTACAAATAAAAGTTACACTTTGCTTGAACTCTGTAAAAGCAGTTTCACAGCGTTTCCAGACAAATGCCCCAGACAACATGTTCTAAACTGTGTCAACTTATGACGACTGGAGGCTCGAGTAGCTTAATGAACAAAACCTTATTCAGGAATAGGGGGAGAAAAAAAAAAAGCTCTTGCGCAGTAGCTCATGATGGCTCTGGATTTACAGTTGTGCTGGTTTACTCACATTATTCATGACAATCACAAAAGAACTAATGTTTTCACTTTTAGCTTTATGCTTGTTTTTCCTTTAGCAGGACGAAAGCCCATAAAGGAATAAATAAAATGTTTATAAAAAGGTTAGGCCGTGGGGCAACGTTTGGTTCTTCTGTTAGTAGATCTTTTCAAAATGAACAATTTCACCATTTATGAACCTAAAATCAAACTACTTTTTTTTTTTTTTTCCCAATTATACTTGAACTAATATCTGGATAAATGTGCAGTCTTGTGATTTTACAGTGTTTTCTAAGTATTTATGCTTCACATCTGGGACACTGGTTCAAGCCGTCCACTCTGCAATGATGTGGATATATATGGAGCAACATTCATTTTAAAACTTGTTTATGGTCCGATATTCATTCTCCTCTTTTGATCTCCGCCATTTCCTCAGAAAACACCTCGCACTCGACCTGCTAAATGCTGTGATCACCAGCTCACTGACTTGGTGAGCCGTGTGCCGCTGAGCATCTAGCGTACAACACAGATTTAAGCTTTTTAACATTTATGTCTCAATACTGTGAGGAGGAAGCAAAACAGTAAAGTTGTGGGCACCAAAACTAAAACAATATCTGTGGTTTTGTCCTTATGATGCTCGTCTGATTCACCAGTTTTCTAAAACTTTTAAAATCCACTTTGCTACTGGAAAACACCACTCCAACCTCTGGGTTAGCAACCTACCACAATGAAAATTTCAAGTTTTGCTCAGGATTTGGATCGTGCATAAAGCAGCATGGCTACTACTTCTCAGTGGATTGTCCATTTTCATGACAGTGCTGGTCTCCCTGCGTGCAAATGTTCCACCCTTCACTATTTTTGAGTTAACACCAAAGCCGCATCCTTGGCTCATCTCCGCCAAAGACATCTGCAGTTGGTTTAAAGAAATAGAAACAAGCCAGGATGCAGTTAGCACAATGATACTGAGGTGCCACCAAACTATTATGTATTGCAATATATATACATAAAATAGCAGCTTTAAACTTTTCACAGCTACAACAAAACAAATTATCGGCGGCCAACAAAAACAACCAAAAGTCCCTGCTAAGTCTCTGTGCTGAGCGTGGCACCATTTGGGCACCAGAAGTGGGTTACAAGGAAAGCAGGCCTATTTGTAAGCGCAGTTTGACCCAGTTACTGACCGGCTCCCCAAACAAAGCTCACATCAAAGCCAGAGTTTTGTATTCTCCTGCTCTATAAGTTATTGTCAACAGCTGCTCAGGCAAGAAATGACCAGCTTGCCGGCACCTCACACTGAACAGTAACACAGGAAGACAACACAACAATGGTCCTCTCAAGTGATAAACACAAATGTTTGATGGATCAGACTTCAAAACCCAGCAACAACAAAAAAAAAAATCTATGATAGCTTCCTTTCTCTGGAAACAACAATGACATCTCTTGATTGTCTCTTCAAAATTTTAAAACCATGTGAACCAGACTACCTAACAAACTTCACCCCGACCAACACAAACTCCACACCTTAATGGTTCTGCAGAGCTGCAGAAATTGAGAAGATAAGATTCAGAGGAAACAGCACAATACATACCCCCAGAGAATGATTTGTGGTTGCGTATTGGGAATGTTGAACGCTGAGCCATCCAACATGGTCAGTGAGCAGAGCTGCAGAGAGGGTGTCCTCCTCCTGACAGCTCCCCCTAGGGCCCTGGAATACATTAACCACTGGGGTCCACAGGGGTGTTGGGAATAATTACTCATTCCTGCCATGTGACACCCTCGATAAATTAAACTCCCCCTTTAAGTTTTAAAGGCAAATGCATATTGTGGCCATCACTTAAAGGCTGGCCTGTCCGTGCTTGTGCATAATTTCTTGTAAGAATGTGTTACCGCAACTTGGTAACTCGACCCAGCAGCTGACTACAGATGAGTGAGCAATGTGCCGATGAAGTCGGAGGAAAAAATGTGGAGGGGAAAAACGCGTTAAAGTGTGTGTGTGTATGTGTCTTCGTCATTAATAAATTCTACTCCATCAAGCCATAATCTAATTATAAATCATGCCTCCATCTGCCATGAATCATCTCTGCACTATGTTAACTAAATCGGGGTAAAGAATTCAGACAGATTTAAATTTTTTTCTTTTGTGAAAAGCATGAAAAAAAAAAGCAAAGTTATTGGCCTAATACGAAATGATTGTTTAAAAAAAAAACCCTGTAACTAATGGCTTCAAAGAAAATGTAATTATGATTTAATAATTGACAAATTAAGCCTAGGGAGCTTACATTTTTTGGCAATGGCCGTGATCCATAAAAATCAGTTTTTCTAACAGCTGCATGTCTAAAAGAGGTAATTACATTCTCTGTAAACACGTATAAAACCTCAAGCAAACACGCCCAGCAGACGGCCGCGGATTAGGGGTGAGATGGAGATGTCATCCCCCATCCTCACAATGGCACATCTGGAATATAACTCTGAAACACACAGCTGGTGATAGGTTCTTTCAATAAAAAAAAAAGTCTCCAAATAAATTTCCACTGTGTAGGAGTTAGTACAACAGTGACAACCCAAAGACAAGCTGCGCTGAGGAACATCAACACCTCGACTCAACAAAAACACGGCGACCTCGGAAACTAATTATGTGTCACACTGAACTTACATTGAAATCCTTTCGCTGGCTTCAGTGTATCGTCGTATTTATTTAACACACAAGGAACTATCTTGAGGATAATCCTTGTAAAGAGTTGTTGTTTTTTTTGTGGCGCTACTGTGGAATGCTTTTGTTTTTACAATACAGTTACATCTGTGAACATCTATGCTCGGTTTCCAGAGTAAAAAGACATTTACCTCAAGTCCTATCCCCACCTCCCCCCTCTGTCCAATGAGAGACTTGACAATTCCTGTCTTATTAGACTCTTCTGAGCCAACGTTCTGTCATTGCACAAAGAGACCACCGGCTTCAAGTTAGGTGAAACTTTATACGTCCCTTCTGTCTGTGCTCTTTTCAACGCGCACTAATGATCTCGATGAGCAACACATGCGCCGGCGAGACAGACAGCGGGTGAGAAAAAGAGGCGCAGAGTGGATATAGAAACCAAATGTAATGCGCGAGATGTGTAGCGTGATTAGCCGAGTCCCCGACCACGGCCTTTCAGTCGAAAGGCAGCAAAGATCATAAGACACATTAAGAGACGCTCCGTCATGATGTGAAAGAACATCTGAGTTCTCAGCTGCCGCCATTCATTTTCATAATGACAGTAAATGCAGTTGAAAGCAGTGGGATCCCTGAATGGCATTAAGCTCTCTTCTTTCAATTTTGATTAGGTGACTTGCGGAAGATGAAGAGAAATCATTTAGAGGAGGATAAGTGTGTCATGAGATAATGGCTCCACAGGTTGAAAAACGCCGTGAAGAAACACTGGCTAAAAACCTGAAGCTGATGAAACACAGCAACAACCTGAGAAATCCGGGGCGCGTGCGTTCTTATCCGTGTGTTTAAACGTGGCCCTCGTGCGCTTGTGTGTTTTTTTTTTTTTTTTATGTGCGAGCGTGCGTGTGCATATCTGCCTGGCAAAGATCTCACGTTCTTTGTGTTTCGTGTCAGGCGTCTCGGTCTCGGTGACAGCATTTCACATTGATGTGGCGTGCCTTGGAAAACAAAACTAAGAGGGCTAAGTATCTCCAGTAAATACTTTGTCGTAGCCTATTTAGCCAAATTAATGTCAGAAATTAATTTGTCATATTGTTCGCATGGAAAATTGTCAAGCCTTTGAGCTGGTGAATTCAAACGCACAATATATTTTTTTATTTTACCAGCGCTTATGCTTAAGCTTAAAAAAAAAAAAGATATAAACCAATGCGAGGGACTACATGCAGATCACCTAGAGATTCAAATTGTAGCTGTGAAAGTACTAAATCCTTCAAAATGTCTTTTAAAACTTTACGAATGTTCTCTGTGCCCTGACCAAAACAAAACATGATGACAGGTGCCAGTTTACGACATCCCTCTCTTTATCTCTGAGTCTCCTCAATTTCCCCCGACAGAGAGAAAAAAGAGAGATAGGGAGGAGGTGGGGGTGAGGGAGGGAGAGAGGGGGAGGGAGGGGGGGGGGAGCGCAGGGGACCTGAAGTGTGTTTAGGAGGAAGATGGCTGTCAGTAGCTGTCAATCGTGGGCTTTTTGATGCCGTCGTCTTGGCACAGGCCTGTCTGTCTCGCAGTGCAGCAGCTATCAAAGACTCACTCACAGCAGAGACAGGCGCCGGGGCTGGAAACACGAGGAAATCCACACATTCTCTCATTTACACCTGCCGTATAAACTTTTGTGAAATCTGGGTCTGCGGATTGTGATGGAGCTGATCATTCTCGCCCGGCCTTGAAGCGATAAGCGCGTTGAAGTACGAGGGCATGGCCGGAAAGTGCATCGGATAGGTGAAGCCACTTGGATTGTATTATTATTGCTTTAGATTCCTCTATTTAATCAAATATACGTTTAATGGCTTTGATGATGGCTATATATGCTTTATATTTCCTTCTCGGCATGACTTGCATCGTCTTTTTGGCTTTATTTCATCTATTAGAAATGTATTTTCATCAGGAATCGCTGTCAGACTTTCCCTGCATGTCTGCTGTTGTGTAATGTGTGTAGACAAATTGTTAGTATTTGTTGTTTTCACTACACAAATCCATCCAAAATAGCAAATTAACTTAACGCTAAAGCTAAAACATACTGAAAGTAATGCTCAATATGAAGTGAATATTCAATACCAGAGCAAGATGATGGCTTAAACTAAAATTAAACAAACCTCTAGAAACCTAGATTGGTACATTCAGCAAACAATAGCCATGTAGTAAAACCAACTACCAATGGTTCCAATGCTCTGCTTTGATTGCTTTTCTTGGTCATTTCTGTAAGATCCACGTGACAAGTCATTTCAGCAGTAAACATTTGATGGGTTGGTCATGCAACCAAAGCACTACAGCGGGCCAGATACCTCAGCAGAAAGCGGCTCAGTCGTATATTTCCGATGGTCGATATTGTGATCAATTGAGCAGTGATCTATTACAAGAAAATCCCACACTGGTTGCCTTTATTTTCTTATTATTGGCTGCTACAGAACATTTTGAAGACGGTGTGTCACTGCACGCCGCTCCGGTGATAACATCAATCTGTCGTGCCGTCCTTGGTGAGCTGTCTGCTTTTCATTTTTCTTGAGACAGATCACGTACGCGGCCCACAGTTCCCACACCACACCTCTTTATTGGCCCAACACGACATCAGGATGACGGTGTCCAGATGACCAGACACAAAACGTGGATGAGAAGGTGGCTTGGTATTCCTGCCAAATGCGTATGCTCTGTTTGGCTCGTGGGTTCCTTCGCTCGGCCCATTTGGCAGGTGCACATACACCCAGAAGAACAAAAAAATATGACAGGATCCCTATTCGAAGCTCAATCTCCTGTTTCTGTCGTGTGTAGTCGCCTTCGGGAAGTCCTGTCAGCGCTTACCATTTGGCCTTGAACCTGTGCTAAACTATTGAATTCATCATGCATAAAACATTAAAGATGTACATCCAAAAGGCTGTGGCTGCCTGTTTATTGGCACTCAGTGCTCCATAAACCATTTTCATCCCTTGCAGGATGAGACACACATGCTCTGCAGTCCTATTGATGGCGTTTAACACGGAATATAAACCATAAAACACAATAATAAACATAAGCGGAGCAAATAAATCAGATTCATAATAACCCTGAGGTGGGATTTATGTAAGCAAAGATAGAGTCTTTGTGCAAATTGATGGTACAAGCTCTATCAAGGCACCAGTGAGACACTAATATAGTCTTATAAACACACCAGCAACACTCTAAAGTAGCTTCATCTCTCCTCTTCGGCTGGCCTAAGTGCTTAAGTAATGTATTGTTTTCATAAGTGTGCAACTTTGTAGTACCTTCTTTGGCGGAAATATGTCTCCATCCTTTGGGTAGTGTGATTAAGAATAAAATACAAAGACAATTACAGTGGAATAAATTCAAACTGTGACATAAAGCAGGAAAGCATCAGCCGAGCAGCGGCGGTTGTCTCAATGAGAGGCCCCTGTGACAACGGCTGGGAGCTCTAGAGGTATCCATCACCAGTACACACTGTCCCCCTGGCACCCGAGCTAATGTATCACCTCTGGATTACAGTAATATCTGTCTGATGGATGTTTTCTGAGTGGAGAGGGCCACGTGTGCCCCAGACAGGAGCCTTAGCTGCTGGGTGTACCTCTAAGGAGATGGTGCTTCTGCTCCTGGAGGTCTATTACACTTACATCCCGCCCCCCCTCCTCCTCTCCTGAGCCCCAGTCCTGGATGCTACACCTCCTCCCAGTCCATTCATCCTGTCCCCCTTTCCCCGTTCTTTCGGCTATTTGTGTGTGTGTGTGTATGCACATGCATGCATGCCCGCTTGCATGTGTTAGTCACAGGTCTCCACTGAGAGGCCGACAGCCATCCTGGGGCGATGCCTGGGTTCCTCCAGTCAACTTTACTGCCTTCATTTGGCCTGATGAATGGCTAGCTGCCTTATCAGTCCCTCTGCCTGCAATCTCAAGTGGTTCCCTGGAGCCTCACATTGCCTGCAGCTCCGGTCGCTCTGTTCAGCAAGCAGCCTTTCTGCCTCTTTCACATACACACAGCAAACCGGGGCGCACAATTACATGCAGATAATGCTATTCCAGATGTACAGTTCACAAACGACACACACGTGAGCGAAAAACAACGCACCAATTGTAGCAGCCAAAAAACTCTGCAGAGCTAAAACGCACACACACACACACACGCACACACACACACACACACACTCTTCCACAAGGCAACACAAGCATGCGCACACGTCAACTAGCAAATCCATCATCTTTATTTCTTCCCCAATGTGCTCATATTTTTCTCGTGGCTGCACCATGCTCGCGAAAATATTTATTTTTGCTGATTTTTTTCTTGAGGAAACACAAAAGAAATCACACCTCTCTTTCTCCCTGGCTCATGCCAAAATAATCAATGCTTTCCAGAGAGGGACTTGTGGCGCGACATGAGTGGAGGGAAGGCAGAAGGATGCAGACATAGCTCCAGGGCTCTGGTTGTAGATAATAAGTGAGGAGCAGTCCTTGGGTATGTTTTACAGCTATCAAGACTCATCATATTTGACATGCATTCTGGTGTTTACACAGTCTCCTCCGTAAAATCCTCTCCAGCTATAGAAGGGAACAGGGTGCAGGGAGCACACACAACGCAGCACGTACACATTCTGCACACAGAAGTGCTTTAGAAAAGAGGAGCCAGTTGTTGCCTTTGCTTTCTCTCTCTCTCTCTCTCTCTCTCTCTTTCTCTCCCTCTTTTCTCCATGTCCCATCTCTTATCCACGGCACAATTGGCGGCGTTAGCACCTGTCAGCTGACTGACTTCTTGTTCCCGGTGGCTTATGAAAAAATCATGGCTGCTGGGCTTCAGAGGCTGCTTTCCCATCAATATGAATTCACCATGGTCTTCATGCAACATTAGGCCAGGTCCTGTTTTCATACAGCAAGCCACACGCTCCTTCGTCTGTTATACACAAGAGGAAATGAAAAGAGTAAATAGTCCTTTTAGAATGTTGCATTCGATCATGGGTGGAACCAAGTCGCCTATGAAAGGGACCAGTATACTTGGCTCTCAAAAGCCCATTTGCTTTCCATCCCCAGATATTACGGCACGGTGCTCTGTATCTCTTATTAGTGTGTCCTGTTTTACTGTAAATAAAACAGTACAATTCTCAGCGCGGCCCTGCAGTGCTCGTCCTCCGTTGTTATATTCCAGAGCAGCATTTGCACGTATGTAGTTTATGCACTTTTGGTTAAAGCAGCACTGCATGTACTGTGTCAGAGTTCTGTTCAGGCATTTATGGGGGTTACACTTATATCCATAGAGCAGAACTGGTTAAACTGACGTACCTTCAGCTAAACAACACTAAACTGACAATTGCACCTCTTGGTTACATGCTGCATTTTGTTAATTATGTTGTTTTTTTTACTCATATGAATAAATGACAAGGCGTGTTTCCTGTCTCTTTGTACTGTAAGTCTTCAAAACAGTGCTTCAAACCACAAGGATCCCCACCAGTGAGGACAATGAATCTTAGGGATGATTACAGGGTGGAAACGAAAATAAATTACATTCAGACTTTCAAAAATTCTGTTTGTTTTTGAAAATCTTTTTTTCTTTTCCCCCCTTTTGTTATTGTTTTATCCCTTCAAGCTGCTATAAACTATTCTGAGAAGTTACTCTTGAGCTGCGAGGTTTTTTTTGATACTTAGAATATAAGTATATTTTGTGACACATCTGACCACTTTTATTTTTTCATTTAATAAACAACATAATTTTAAGAGAGTGTTGAGTCTCATCTGAATCAACTGTTGTACAATACCTACAATAACAGAACTATAATAGTGTAAATCTGACAAAAATCTGGAAAATACATGATCCAAGAGTAAGTGCAGGAGATAAGAAACTTGTCATTTGAAGCTATCGGTGTATAACATTTTGGTTGGTTGGATACAGAGGCCTCGTCATGAGGGGTTGCAGGTACCCACTGGTGTGTATTACTGAACGACAAACTGAAACAGTAATACAGCCAGAGAACCTGTAAAAAAAACAAAAGTTGATGTCAACCTGCTGGTTAAATACTGACTCATTTGGCCTTCATTTCACATCTGCTCGGCTGGAACTGGTGCAGAGCCTCTGCTTTCCTTCATTTCTTCGTCTCTCTTAGCCTTTTAAACATGCTGAAAGTCAATTATCTACACCACTTCTCCCTGACATCATCGCGCTAATACAAGCTGCTCTTGACCTTATGTTTGTGTGTCTTGAGCGGATGGCAGCGCTGTGCTTCCCCCTGATTGGATTAACTTCAGATGTGGTGTGTGTCCGGCTCTATTACACTGGCTGTGTTGTGATTTCGAACCTCGAGCCTAACTCCCCTCCCCCCCCTCCGTCCCCCTCCGTCACGACCCTCTTCCTCAGCCACTGTCCCACCCCTCTCCTCCTATACATCCCCCCCGCCTCCGGAGGCCTGTTCTACCCAACATGCCATCATCTCCCACACGAAGAATCGTCACACACACACACACACAGTCGCACATGCACATATGCCTCAGTTCATGCCTCCAAACAGTCATATTCCATGTGTCTATTGCTCAGTGATGGAATGCCTGAAGAAACTCCTCATCCCTCCATCCACACCCTCCTTCCCTCTCTCTCTCTCTCCCTCCCTTTAGCTTTTCCAAGTCCGGAGGGGTCATCTCAGACAGAGAGCTTATAATCAACTCAATTAAGTGAGCCTGATTGCCATGGCAAATTGGTCTGGGTTATAACATTATCATTAGCGCCTCAAGTGCGGTCACAATGGGACACGGCAGTCAGATGAGAATGAGACTAATAGAAAGTGATGATGTAGTGAGTTCTGGACACGAACAGAGGCGTGGATTGTGTGGTGGAGATGAGCGAATAAAAACTTTCTGTACCCAAAACATTAGCGAAAGCACATTGGAGAAAAAAAAAAAAACACGGGGGGAGAAATGGGCAGCTAAAATATTTGTGCTACAAAGAGCAAGTACCCTTCGTCTGACATGAAGACTGACAACCACCGTGAGGTGCAGCTTTACTGTATGTGCAATGCTGGAAGACCTGCTGGCTTAAAACCAAGGGTTCATCCAGTAATTGTTTTTGAGGATGTGACATTTGTCTCTTCCGTGGCTTGCTCAAGGTGTCAACACCTTTCATATGCCCGAGATTTTTTCACTGTGGCTCACGTGCCCTGGAGCAGCCTGTTTGATCTTCTTGAGGACTGTCAACTTATTGCGTGACTCCATGGAAATTGAATTCTGTATTTATTTACACGGCAGGTTAATAGAATAGATGCCGAGGTGATTTGAAAGTCAAACAACCACACCTGCCATTCATTTCTGCTTTTTTTTTTCTTCTTTCTTTCACAGAAGCAGATCCAGTGTTTTGTTCTGTACGGCTTGAATACACAAAAAGAGGATGATAATGAAGTGAGTGGCTTATCCTCGACATTCTCGCTGCAAAATACAGTGTCGTCTAATGCAGAGACGATAAATCCAGATTTTCCGTGATTGAAAAGCAGTTCTTGGGAATATTTTATTACACCCTCATCTGCATTCTGCAGCCCTGTGAATGGCCTACATAAACTGACGCCTCTTTGTGTGCACATGTGCTGAGAAACACTAGATTGGGTCTTGCACACACAGTGGCCCAGTTTGAGTAAAATCAGTGTCAATGCATCTCTAATCGTGCGCGCTGGTGCTTGTGTGTGTGTGTGTGTGTGTGTGTGTGTGAGCCACTTCTGGAAGCTTTAAACAGACTTGTCATGTCGGGAGACGCTGCTGTCAAACGGAGGACAAATCTGAGGATGTCAATTGAATGCCGAGAAATGTCTGTCAGTCGTCTTGACGTTGGTCTCTCCATTGTGATTAGCATCACTTAATATTCATGCCAGCTTATCTGACTGCTGAGACGGTGCCAAGCTGACTCTTGTTGTTCGAGTGCATCAGGCGCAGTCTCCCCTGCGATAAACACACGGATGACGTAACACGCCGTGTGACATTACAAGCGTGTCAATATATGGCACCCGCGTACTCTCTGATGGTGTCACAGGTCAATTCAACAAGAGGAAAGTGATATTACTTGCCAGACAGGAGACCGAGGGCCTGACTGTCTTTGTGCCACAAGCTTATGTTTAGCTTGTGCACAGGAAAACGAGTGCGCATTAGCTGAACAACACTGCCACTTGCTGGCCACATTTATGTACTAAAGAGCAAAATAAAGGAACCGTACAGCTACAATGAACTCAGAAGGCCTAAAACTTACTCTGATTTCTCGCACTCGTTGCAGGAGTTTCTGTTTATTGCTTCAAATGCAGCCCTGGAACTGATTTTTAATCTTTCTATTCTGCATAGTTTGCAAAATTTAAAAGCTTCCCTTTTTTTTCAGATGTACACTGTCTTCCTTCCCACGCGCTAAATGCATCAAAACAGGAACCTCTTGAATTATTTTGTTTCATATTAGCAGTTGTATTTGTCAGTTTTGTTTTCTTGTTTCTTCACCACATAGTTTTTGTTTTTTTTTTCCACCTCAGAGAGAGTATGTGAATGTGTATCATTGTGGCACCATGACAGTAACGGCCGGGAGGAGGAACAGTGGTGTGCTCGCTGCAGATGGCAGCACACATTTTTTCATTCCTTAAACAGACACAAAAAGCAGCTGAGGGACCAGGGCCTGTCTGTAGAATGTGCCGGGGAAGAGTAGGTACTTGGCACAAGTAGCAGAAACAATTAGCGTCACATAAGCAGAGGCCTGAAGCAGCGGGAGAGAGGGAGAGGATGGTGGAAAAACACGGCATCTCATTTTCACCAAGAGGACTTTAGCAGAGCTGTGTGCACACTCTGAGACATCCTCTTCCTTTCCTCATCACAACTCAAACATTTTTTAGAGACAGTTCGTGTCATGGCTCATTTAAGTGATGTGCTCTTGTCGGCGGCGTGTTTTTGTTTGTATCTGTGCATTCTTAATTAGGGAATAGACAGAGGAAGCTCTGTGTCCTTGGAGAGACCTTGCATCCCACTCACATCCCCAAAATTCCTTTTTGAACATTCCTGGCTACCGTGTTCCCTGTTCCCGTTTTGAAGTTGCAAGACGAGATGATCTAAAAGTGTGGTTTGTGAAAACACTGTACTAGTCTTGCTCTGCGGAACGTTGCTCATTAAACTTTACCTGTTCGACAGAAAAGCTCAAAGAAAATGTTGAACATTAAAAAGGAGGAAGCGGAGAATTTTCTGTGAAGGCCCCAAGTTTAGATCTTCTCATGTCTGTCTTAATACAAACGTCACATAACCATATGAGTCATTGGCTCCTGTAATCAATTCATCCTCTCTGTATTGGCCGTGATCTGACTTCTGTCTGACATGAATACAAGACAGTGAGGATAAATCCATAGTCCTGTCTGAGTTGTTCTAACGGAGTGGAAAAACAACAACAACAACAAAAACTGCATCTTGTTCTTATAGGTTCTTCTATCATATCAATTATCAAAGTTAAAGGTAGAAAAAAACAATCACAAATGTAAATTAGAGAGATTTAATACTTTAATACGTCAAGACTGTGCATGTTTTTTCCGCATTTTTTAAAATTCTAATTTCTAATCCTCTAATCCTGATTCTTGTGTTATTGAAGTCTGATCACTGCACTGAAGCTTGTGACGTCACCTTTTTCTAACTACTGAGAACAAAAACATCTAATGTGAAAAAACCAGTACATCTGTGTGTTTACTGGACTCCATCCCTTCCTGTGGGGATCCAGTTAAAACACACCTCATGAGAAACCTCATGAAGGCCAAATTATACTGAAAGGATAAATGAGACTGAATGAAGGTGGAGACCACAACAAGGAAAAGATTGTGGGAGGTCTCAGAGGATTTCAGAAACATCTTCTCTACTTCAAGCAGCACACTGTCAAATCTTGTCATTAAAGAGAAGATTTATGCCATTTATATGTTAGATGTGGGGAAAGCATCTGCTGCAAAGCTCCAGGAAGGTTTAAGGGCCTGCTCACCCGAGCTATTACAACATCTCCAAACTGCTGATACCACTGTAGATAAGCTATACTTGGAAATGTTAGAGCATTAAAATTTACTGGGCTTTGCTAATTTTCTGTATTTTATTTTTAAAATAAACAAATTCATCTTTAAAAAGGAACTTCTTGGGGATTTTCCTCCTCATATGTAAATTGTGTATTTCTCTTCAAAACTCTGAACTCTGAGTGAACCGTGTTCAGCAAAACTACGAGGGTGAGACAGACTGCCCAAACTTCCAGCTTAGCGTGGGGATTATTCTGTTTTATTCTGATTACTCAGACGTCAGAGTATTTGCCACCTACTTTCAGAGTCTCTCAGGGATTGTTGAGATTTCTACTTCATTTAGGGAACAATGTGACGGGCTTTATTTTTTGTTGTGAGGCTGGAATCTGCTCTTGTCAACCTCTGGATACCATCAAGGTATGCAGGGCTCTCTGTAAGCTTTCAGGTCAATCCTGCAGCCACGAAAATGGATGGAAATAAAGCCTGTGACTGACGTCTGGCATCAGCCATCAACCAAACTAACACAAGAAATCAGAGCGTTCTGGCAGGATGGGTTTCTTTCACGATTTCCCTTTTACTCTGCGCAAATAGAAAGGTGGAGATGTGAAAGTGACTTTAATGCAAATACAAACTGTCTGCCACAGAACTGGGGACCATTATCAGCCCTAACCTTTCATCAAATGCCGCAGGGTAAATATGTATTTCAGTCATCGCAGCTGTTGTAAGGATGGTAAAATCTTCAATGTCTCTGTTTGTAAGAGAAGTAATCTGCCACTGTCAGACTCTGACAGTTGTTCAATGTGCAACCTTAGCGCATCTCTCTGTAGTTGACTTCTTCCACTGATGTTATAGCGCCACGTTGAAGTTGAAGCTCCAGACTGAACATCGCACATGTAGCTCCTTTGCTCAGCTTCTCTTTCGTTTCAGTATTACGATACAGTTAAGACCAGAAGTTTATATACACTGTGGAATAATGAAAGAGAGAATTTGTTATTACTTTCTTCAAAGTCAGAAGTTTCCATACACTAAGATTACCATGCCTTCAAACTATTTGTGAAAGCCCAGATGATGATGTTATGGCTGTGGAAGCTTTTGATAGGTTAACTGACAGCATTTGAGCTAACTGGAGGCACACCTGTGGATGTATTTTAAGGCACACCTCAAACACACTGCTTCCTGTTGGGACAACATGGGAAAATCTAAAGAAATCAGCCAAGATATCAGGAAGAGAATTGTGGACCTGCACAAGTCTGGTTCATCCTTGGGTACAATTTCCAGATGCCTGAAGGTTTCACGTTCATCTGTTCAAACAGTTATATGCAAGTATAAACACCATGGGAATGTCCAGCCTTCATACCGCTCAGGAAGAAGATGGGTTCTGTGTCCCAGAGATGAAGTGTTTTGGTGCAAAATGTGTGTATCAACCCCAGAACAAAAGCTAAAGACCTTGTGAAGATGCTGCTGAAGCTGGTCAGAGAGTCATTATCCACAGTGAAGCCAGTCCTGTACCGACATGGGCTGAAAGGATACTCAGAGAGGAAGAAGACATTACTCCAAAAGCCAGATTACAGTTTGCAAATGCACACAGGAACAAAGACCTTCATTTGTGGAGACATGTCCTGTGGTCTGATGAAACTAAAATTGTTTGGCCATAATGACCATCGTTACATTTGGAGGAAAAAGGGGGAAGCTTGAAGCCTGAGAACACCATCCTAACTGTGAAGTACGGGGGTGGCAGCATCATGCTGTGAGGGTGTTTTGCTGCAGGAGGGACTGGTGCACTTCACTAAATAGATGGCATCATGAGGAAAGAACATTATGTGGAAATATTAAAGCAACATCTCAAGACATCAGCCAGGAAGTTAAAGCTTGGGCACAAATGGGTCTTCCAAATGGACAATCACCCTAAACTTATCGAGAGCAAGGTGGCTTACAAACCTGACTCAGTTTCACTAGTTATGTCAGGAGGAATGGGCCAGAATTCCAGCAAACTGTTGTGAGAAGCTTGAGGAAGGAAAACATTTGACCCAAGTCATACAGTTTAAAGGTAATGCTACCAAATACGAAGGAGATGGATGTAAACGTCTGACTTTGAAAAAAAAGTAATAAAAAATTCTCTATCTCATTATTCCGGCGTTTAGCAAATAGAAATAAATTTGGTAATCCTAATTGACCTACAACAGGAACAGTTTAGTCACATTTAATGTCAGATAGTGAGGGGAAAAAAGGTTATGTGTCTTATTACACAGTGTTTTGTGTTTTAACTGTATTTTACTTTCTCGTCCATTGAAAGCTTTGTCCCTGTTGCATGTGCTGTGAGCTTCGTTGGCCTCTGCTTCTCCAGCTGTGTGACTCACATGTATCGAAGGCTCCATGCCTAAAAATAGCTTAAGCAGAAAAGTCTGACAAATCCAGCTAACTATTGTCAGCTACACAGCAATATCCATCTAAAATTTGCAAACAATATTTAATAGTAGCCAATTAAACCTAAGTGGGACTGTAGCTGTGAGTGTACTGTGTGCTTATAATTACCTATGAGTCATTTTTAAAACTGAGAATGTGGTAATATTGCTGTCCGGTTACATCGTCAATCCCCTTTTCCTCTCTTCCTTTTGCTTTTCAACACACTTTTGCCTTGTTTTTGGGAGCCCTCGAGCTGCACACACGGACCTGGGTTGTTTGGCACCCTGCCTTTGAATAAACAGTGCTGCTGGTCCAAATGGCATCAGCTGAAACACTGACTGAGGCCATCACTGCTGACTTGCTGAGATACCCCTCAAAGACCACCTGTTTCATGAATTTAAATTGTCAGGATTTCAATCTAGCATTCTGTGCCCTTGGACAAACCTGTCAGTGCGAGTGAGTGCAGGAAATGCTGGACAAATGGAGTATTTGCAGCCAAGTAAGGTTTAACTACTTTTCAACATGGTTATAATGTTAACGTTAACAAACAATAACTGTAATGTCTCTTATAAGCAGTTTTATGCACTGCTCAGTTTTGAGATTTGGCCTCTTTTGCTTCCATAAATCATCTTACAGACTGTTGCAGAAGAGGAACATATAAAATATACATTTCAGCATTTATTTTCTGTTTATTTGCGTCCGTAGATTCCAATTACAATACACATCTTGTTTCTCAGAATGAGTTATTTTTCATACACTGAGCTAAAAATCTCCTCTTCAGCACCACTTACATACACCAGTCTGATTCAATTCTATATTCTGAAGGTTCAGACGGATGCGTTTGTTTATATATCATTCATAGCCTCATTTATTTTATAACATTTCATTCCAAAAAAAAAACATGGAAAAATTGATTCTTCTCTCTGTTGACAGTATTTTCTGATTTACAGAGTGATTAAAGGAGATATCCAAAATTCCCTCTAAAATCTTTATGAATGAAACAAGAACTTTACACGTGGCTTTATCCAACGTTTAGGTTTCTGTTCTGGAAATATATGCAAATGAGTGCATATTTGATTACATGATACCAAAACTGCATATTTAAATACTTCTTAAGAAATGCAATCAATAATTATCTTAATGTATACAATCAGCTGGTGTTATCAGTTTTATCCTATTCATTTGTAATGTTTTGCTTTAAATAAAGAAAGCCTCTTTTGTCTGTCTACCACTAGGGGGCAGCACTGTCAGAGAGGAAGCAAATAATGCAGGTGTTGGTCCTTGTTATGCCCCCTTTTGATCTGAATAGGACAAAAAACAGTTTGATCTACGTTTAGCTCAAAGTTTAACTCAAATGTGCAACGATACAGAAGGTTCATAGAATGTTGGGGGAGAAAGGGAGGATGTGGTTGTGCCAAATGAATGAAAACAACATAGAAAAACTCCACCTGGCTCACTTCCATCACTAAAACAAAAGTACAACAAAACACCTGCTAGTATAAAAAAAGGCTTCACTGAATAACACAAATGTGGCACCAACCAGTAACCTAGTTAAACATCTTTCCCAAACTTACCAAAAGCCACAAACCTCCCACTGCATATCTTTTCATATTCTGAACAAATATTCAATACAAATCAGCACAGCTCAGGCAGACTGAGTAATGAACTGCTGCTGGTGCCTTTTTTTTTTTTTTCTTTTTTAACTGAGGGTCCTGAATGATAATAGTTCAAGTCAGTAGTAGCCAATGTGCAGCCTCCTTTGACCACACAGGTGGAGAGCGAACACAACATGAACCATACTGAACAGTCCAGCATCCAGGTGACACAACATATTCTCCACTTTTTCAACAGAAGAAATTAGAAATAGCTCTGTTTAGACTCACAACACATTTGAACTGTTTCGTTGTGATCTTTGCACTCTGTCAGAAATCTGGGAGTACCTAATGATGCTTTTCCAAAGTTTCAATGAAAGTAGAATTCAAGGTATGTACGTCCATCAACTGCAAGTAAAAACAAAAATACATAAATTATGTTCTGAAAGTCTCACTTGGTTTTAACTAATATTCACAATACTACAAAAAAAGTCTTTTAGATCTGCAGCTACTTTAGAAATTCAGCTGTTCAGTTTAATTAGCACAAAGTCGTGTCACTCTCTTCTCTGATGTTTCACGGAGAAGATTTTAAAATAAAGTGCATCTCTAAACACTCAGCATTTGCTAACAGTGACTGAATTTAAATGGTGAGAACTGTGCTGTGAAACGCTCAAAAGTAGCTCCCATTGAACACCAGTGATACGTAGTGCTGAGTAAAAGTGTAGTGGAGACAGTCAGGACAACAAACACAGATAAAACAGTTCAAAGGGTGCTTGCCTGGACTAGGAAATGACTGAAAGACTATCTGCAGCATTTTGAGATTCAGGGCCTCGGCAAATAAAAAGAGCTGACTGACTGAACAACTGGTGTTACTGCCTTTTATAAAAGTGTGAATTCATCATGAAACTCTAACGTGATTTAAACTATTTCACTGTATCGCTGCAGGCTTTGAAAAGTGAGACTTTAAGCCTAATGTACCTGCTGTGATAAATATGTTGAGCTTTTAAGATGATTTTGAAACAGCAATACAAAAAAAAGTTGGAAAATCAATAAGTTGAGCCTCCCTCTCAAAGGTTAACCCAAAGCAAACATTCATGGCACCATGTGAAAATCCTGACACCCAGAGCTTCAGCAGATCCAGGAAAGAGCTGTTCAGTGTCTCCTTTGAAGAAAATCTCAGGACACAATGGCCGCGGACGTTAAAATGCTTTTCTGTGTTGGACTTGCTGTCGTATTATCTGGTACGAGAGAACCAGGATATGTCACCTGGTAGATGTCTTGGATTGGTTGTAATTTTAGCCGCTGTTCTGTTTCTTGTTGATCAGGTGTGGGAGAGTCTGCCTTCATGGGGAAGACCCACGGCTCAGGGACGGAAAACCCTGTGCTACAGTACGTAGTTAACAACTCACTGAGAGAGCATCCGGTCCTCACCAAACTCAGACTGGTAAGAAAACTATCAAGTTCTTGTCTCATTTAGAGATGCATGATACCTTCAGCACTAATTTCATAATGTTTTTGTCATTGGTAGCTGTATTATTTTTTATTTGTTAATTAAGAGGTTCAGTGTGATGATCAGTCCAACCAAAAAAAAGTCTCAAGTCAATATCATCCATTATCTATACACTGCTCAATCCTCACTAAGGTCGTAGGGGGCTGGAGTCTATCCCAGCTGACTCAGGGTAAAGGCAGGGGACACCTGGACAGGTCACCAGTCTATCACAGGGCTACACTTAGAGACAGACAACCAAGCACACTCACATTCACACCTACAGACAATTTAGAATCACCAATTAACCTCAACATGTTTTTGGACTGTGTGGGAGGAAGCCAGAGAACCCAGAGAGAACCCACGCTGCACGGGGAGAACATGCAAACTCCACACAGAACGATCCCAGCCATCCTAGAAGATCACCAGTTCGCATCCCGGTTAGGACGCCTGGGATCTTCTAGCTGCGAGGCGACGGTGCTAACCACAGAGCCACCTCGTTGCCCACATTAATATCTACAGTCTGTATTCAAATTTAAATACATCTCATTCAGGATTCTTACTGTTTCCTCCCATCGGCCAAAACATACCAGTTGGGTTAGTTGGTGACTCTTAACTGCTCATAATGTCGGGGTGAATGTCTGTACAGACTTGTCTGGGTTCTACTTTGGCTTTTGCCTAATTTCAGCTGGAATAGTGGAATTCTCTCACGCAACCCTCGAGGATATAACTAATGTATGGATCAGGATTCTTCTGAGCAACTTTCACTTTGCATGTGCAGGCAGACATCTGCCAGCATTAATCTACACGCTGCAGCCAGCAGCAGGTTATTTAGGTCAGATGGAGGCTGGCTGGTCATCTGGAGCTTCAGGCTAAAAACTAAAGATGACTTTGAAGTTGTGGCTTCTGAACTTTGGATGTCCCTGTAACTACATTTAACATCAGTGGACACTTTTTAAAAAGTACCTGCTTGGAATTTCAGTTGTTTAGTTTCCGTTCAAGTGTTTTAGTGTCACCTGTTTATAACGCTATCTGTATTTTACTTAGAAGTACAATAAACTTAAGAGGATAAAGGATGCGTATTAACACAGATTTCAGGACCTAAGCAGTACATGTTTTGGTCACTAGAAGGCAGCACAGTGCCAGAGAACAACACACAGCTACATGCAGACAAATATCCTGATAATATAATGATGTATTTTGAATTATTTTATCTTTCTATTACAGAGGACCCTTCAGGACCAATGGAGTGTCATGATGGTTTCCAGTGAACAAGCCCAGTTAATGGCAAATCTCATTAGACTGATTAATGGCACGAAAGCTATTGAAGTTGGTAAGATTACGTGAAACTTACTAGAAGTCTTTGAGGCAAAGGAAGGCCATTTTAAAGACAAAAAAAGTGTCATTGTGGAACTAATCTACTCCTGAATACTTGTTACAACTTAAGAATGACTTCCATTATCACAAGAAGTTAATTTTTCTTAAAGTACAAGATTTTTTAAATAATATATATAAAACTATTTGTTCCAAAATGTTTTGTTTTAGATCATACATCTGACGAAAAACTCTTCTTTCTTTCTTTCTTTCTTTCTTTCAGCTTTGATCTTTGCTCTGCTTAGTTTTGTCTGAAAAGTTTATTTATATATTTTGGGGGGTTTTTTTGGAGCAACTTTTTCTTTCACAAAATATTTATTACTTCATCTTTTTAAATTCTATAAATCTAAACTGTCTAAGAAATTTTAAAGGTGGGAATTTAACATATTAATTCAATATTGTAATGTTTCAATGCTACAGTATTCAAAATAAAACACAAAATATTCTCTATTCACAACATTTGACACAATCAGATGTTTGATTGCTTCTAATTAGACTCTGTCAGTAACCTTGGAATAACTGAACATAAAACTCTAAAATAATCCAATCTGTATTTATTGTACAGGGATGTACACAGGGTACAATGCTCTGAGCATGGCTTTGGCCATGCCGGAGAACGGACGGGTGGTAGCTTGTGAAATACAGGACAGCTACATCAACATCGCCAAACCGTTTTTTAAAGAGGTGAGAACATCTGACAAGCATCAGTCATCCATACACATGTTGTTTATGTTAGATTTTAAAAAGGCATCGAGCAAAAGTCGCATCACACAAGTGTACAACGTCCAAATCCTTCCACTTGTACAACATTACAATTTGACGCTTTGCAAATTGAGCACAACTGATCAGAGCACAAATTGTGCCGCAGACAGCATCCTGTACATCCAGGTTCTGTCAGTTTGTCTCCACAGAATCCTGCAGGCTGGACAGTAAAAGATGTCTGCTCAGGAAACTGTGTCACGTAAAGATGCAAAGCTAAGCCGTGAAATCAATTCCTGCTTTAGCCCTCGCTAACACACACATTTAAAGAAGAGGAATCCCTGTGCAACTCTCAATTCATGCAATTTGTTATAGGCTGGAGTTGAAAATAAGATAGATGTTCAACATCAAGCAGCCCTGAAGACACTGAGTGAGTCCCTTTGTAAATCTCAATCATGATTTCAGATTTTTTTTTTATTGTATTTTTCATTTTAATTTTTATTACTGTGTAACCAGATGAACTGATAGCAGCCGGACAAGCTGGGACGTACGACTTTGTGTTCATCGATGCTGATAAATCCAACTATGACAACTACTACGAGAAGTCCCTGGAGCTCATACGAAGAGGGGGCGTTATTGCGATCGACAACGTGAGTGCATCTTACACAAGAGGGCCGAGTGTCTCTCAGAGAATTCACGCTGCGGCGCTGAGGAGAGCATATCATGTGTGGACTGTGAGCAGAATGAAACAGCTGTTGTTACTGTGTTTGAAGGTGCTCTGGGGCGAAAAGGTATTGAACCCTGCTCCCAATGACTTCACCTCTCAGAGTCTGGATGCTCTCAACAAGAAGCTGCACAAGGACCAGAGGATTGATCTGAGCATGCTCACCGTGGGAGACGGTCTGACCCTTGCCATTAAACGCTAAAGTCCTTAGTTATTAATTGTACGTGTTTTGTTTTATTCTTTAACAGTACATTAGTATATGTAGAGTACACAGCCTTCTATCAGCCTGTTTACCATCAGATTAAACATTACAACCCACTCTCCCTGTTTACTGTCTTTGTAAGGATGACAATTATATAAAAGCACAACAAAATACACAGTTTCAAGTATCAAAATCAATAAACAGAAAGGTGCTACAGCTAAGAGTGAGATAAATGTATGAAAATGTACCTGAAATATCCCTTTGTCCACATGACGATATGACTGTAACCACAACAGGTTTGACTACCTTTAAACTGGTTAAACATTTAAATGTAAAGGTCCCATGTGTTTTATTGTAGGGGAACTGTGATCAAAAATGGCATATAGTCTTTATATTTATGTTTTCAATGGTGGAAAATTAGAATTGTGTTTTCATTAGAGTGGGTGTGTCCTCTTCAAGTGTCCAACATGTTGCACTGCCATCTTTCTACACTAACTTAAACACTCACTCTAAAGAGGACTTTTCATTTTTTTCGTGGAAACCCAAAGTCCTCCAAGGGGAGGGTGAGGAGAGCTGTGTTCAGGTGGTTGTAATCTGCAGCCTCAACCACTAGATGCCACTAAATCCTTCACACTATCACTTTAACTGCACTGTAGCTCTGATGTAAAACATTCTTGCTTTCAATCAAGTATGATGTTATTGGCCTGAGATGTTATACTGTATTAGTTCAGACTCGTGGAAGAGGCTCCTATGACCAGTAGCTTTGTATGTGGGGGATTGTATGTCATGTTATTAGATGATTCAAAAGACACCAGGACAAAATAAAAACAGGATTTTCTGTTTTCAAATGTAGACACAATCCTCTACAAGTAAAAGTCCTGTTTTCCAAATGTTACATCAGTTAATGTACTTAAGTAACTGGAGGCACTTGTACTTTTCAGTACTGTCATTTCAGAGGTTAATACTGCACCGCATTTATCTGATCATGTTAGTTTTAGGTTTGCAGGTTCAGATTAATGATAGAAAGAGTGTAGAGGTGAGATTTTATTGATCTGTATGTACTGAATGGAGTATAAAGTCATAAATATTAGCTCAACCATGACAAGCTGCAACATGAAAAAAGTGCAAATTAATCTAAAAATACAACAACATAACGAAGCCTACTATGCAAATACACCATAGAGGAGGAGTTTGACCATTTACTCTGTAGCAGGACAATGACTCCAAATACAGTCAGAGTCATTAAGAACAGACAAGAAGAACAAGGAGTTCTGCAACAGATGGTCTGATCCCAACAAAACCTGGATCTCAGCATTGTGGACTCAGTCTGACTCAGAGACAGAAGCGGCTAAAACAGAAAATCCTACAACTGTTTCAACTTCTCCATGATGATCAAAGCAACCTTCCTTCCTCCAAGTATCCTGACAAACTGTGTGCAGGTGTACTGAAGAGAATTAATGTTGTTTGAGGCAAACGTTGGTCACACCAAAGGATGATTTGATTTCATGCTTTTGTATGAAGTGATATATTAAAAAGTAGTTATGTGATTGTTTTTTAAAAGTATACTCACTTTATTTGTCTAAGACAGCCCACAGTGTAGACTCCTGTAAAATGAGTATTTTTACTGTTTAGACTTAAAGTAAAGGTTGTGATTAACAAGTGTGTACTTCTACATAAGGCAGTTTTAAAGGCTTGATATTTAGCCATAACAGGCTAATTCAGTACTTCAACATGTATACTGTCAAAAATTAATGTTTTAAAAACAGTTTTAGACAATTTACTGTTGTTTTACAGATGTTGTCTGTATAATAACTAGTAGAATAACAGAAAAAAGTATGAATTTACATATAAACCCTTAAAACTGACAAAACCTGATAAAATATCCACTTTAAAAATCTATAATCTGACAATTAACGATTTGTTCTTTAACAACATGGTGGTAAAATTACACTATTTTTAACTAGATGTAAATCAGAAAAAAGTATGATTATTTGACCAACATTTTTTGTTATTTAAAAAAATGTATTAGAGATAGAAAAATTACAAATATAAATGATTTTTATAAAAAAAATAAAACTGTTATGTTAAATTACAGATTTTACCCAGTAAAATCACTTTTAAAAAGTTGACTGTAAAGAAGGTTGTTTTTTAAAAATAAATATTTATAATTAAGTTAAAAAAAAAAATAAAAAATTCACTGCAAAATGACAGCATTTTTATTTATGATCTATTATCTATGATATTCATATAATTTAAGATCTATTATATTCCGACATATATAATGAAGTTAGGAACAGATTTTTTTTTTTTTTTTACAGATTTCTCCTATTTTGTTGAGCTACATATAACTTACATTGAAACTGTAATTTCAATGTAATGTCAACATAAAAAAACAATATTTTCACATATAGTAATTCCTTCTCTTACAATGTGTGAAAACTACACTGCTTCGCTGTATTTAAATCAGCTATAAAAAAAAAAAAAAAAAAAAAAGTAAATATTTTACAGATATAAGGTATTTTTTCTACCAGATCATCACTTTTTTTGCGGAATTCTTTTTTTAAATTTTTTTTTTACAGTGTATCCAAGCACTGTATTTGACTCCTGCACAATAATAATGATGATAATAATAATATATCGATAGTCAATTCTCTTCTGATTGGCATCTACAGTCAGTTCACCTGCGTCAGTGCTGCCTGCGACAAACTGAGCTGTAAGCGCTTCACTGAAGCATCAGCTGATGCTTCACCTTTTCAGCACCGCGGACAGCTCCGTTCTGCAGACGGAGCAGATGGCCGCGCTTATAAAAGCCCGTATGGAACCTTTCTGCACCGGAGATTCACAAAGACAGCATGAGTCACAGCATGGAGACCAGACTCGACACCCCGAGCAGAACCGCTCCACATGCGTATTCACAGCGCCAACCGAGACGTGCCAGATTAGACACCAGCGTCGCGGTTAGGGGGACGTCCGCGGACATGAATTCGACCAAGCCGATATCTGGAAAGTTCAATGAGAAAGAACTAATGCACGGCTTGAACGACCGTCTTGCAGGATTCATAGAGAAGGTGCACCAGCTGGAGCACCACAACCATCTGCTGGAGAGAGAAATCGAAGAGATCAGAGGGAAAGCAAAACCCGCATCGTGTTTGGAGGAGGAGTACGGACCGGAGCTGAGGAAGCTGAGGCAGCTGGTTCAGGACATCACTCATCAGAAGCATCAGATTGAAATCGAGCATCAGAATTTAGAGGAGGAACTGTCCGACTTGAAGAAACAACACGAGCAGGAGGCGCGCAGCAAATGTGACGCCGAGAGAGACATCATGGTCCTGAAGAAGGACATCAGCGACGCGTATCAGGCGAAGCTGCAGCTGGACAAGAAAGCGCAGTCTCTCGTGGACGAAATCCACTTCCTGAAGAGAAACCATGAGGCCGAAGTGTCAGAAATGTTTGACCAGATACAGGATGCGCAGTTGACTGTGAAAGCGCACGAATTTGGCCACCCCGGCGTCACTGCGGCACTCCGGGACATCAGGACGCAGCTGGAAGGTCACACCGTGTGCGACGTCCAGCAGATCGGGGAAACTTTCCGATCTCAGTTTGCAAGACTAACGGAGGCAGCTGAGAGCAAGAGGGAGGCGTTAAAAACGTCCCAGCAAGAGATCCAGGAGTACAGGAGGCGCCTGCAGGCCAAAAACGTCGAACTGGACTGCGCTAGAGGCACCAGGGAAGCACTGGAGAAGCAACTTCATGACGTGGAGGATCGCCACAAGGAGGAAATCATCCACTACCAGGTATGAAGAAATGGTATTTGTTCACTTGCAATCTTTTTAAATCTCTTTGAATTGCCCCGAGGGGATGAATAAAGTTATTTGAATTGAATTGAATGGATCTCTGTTCACTAACAATAGTTTCTTCTTTTGCTGCAGAACACAATCAAAGAACTTGAAAATGAGCTCATAAATTGCAAATTCGACATGTCTGGATACCTGAGGGAGTACCAGGACCTGTTAAATGTGAAGATGGCTTTGGATGTGGAGATAATGTCCTACAGGTATTAGAAGCATTTTCATACTGAAGAAAAAAATCTATACTAAATGTTACCTTTTTTTTTTTCAACTTTCCAGCCTCCTCAGCTGCCATGAATGCTGCATTTAAATACAATCGAGCTGCAGTGCCGGGAACAAACAACCAGTGTGTTGCACTATGGCAAACACAGAATCACAACAGCCCATAATATGCTAATATATAATTGCATTGCCTACAGGTTACAGGAGAATCAATACACTTAATGTAATACATAAAGGCAATCTATATTTTTTTTTAAAAACATTTACTTTAAGAATAGGACCCTTTAAAAAGGCATAGAGTCATTCTGCACCTTTCTCAAGTCTTTATTTTTGATTAAATATCAGCACTAAAATGTGTCTTCTCCATCCTGCAGGAAACTTCTGTGTGGCGAGGAGGCCCGGCTGTCCACGATGTCCGACACCCACATCTCCCTGCCCTACATCTACCACCAGTCCCCCATTTACACCCTCCCCTGCCACAGCCGACCAGGAGGCTCGCACAGACGAGTGGAGCCCCACTACAAGTTCGTGGAGGAGATCATCACCGAGACCACCAGGGAGATCGAGATGTCCGAATTCGAGGAGACGGGCTCGGAGGAGACGGAGGTGGAAAAAGATGAGTGTGCCAAAAGAGAGAAAGGGGGCAGCGAGGAAGAGGAGGAGGAGGGCGGTGATAAAGACAGTGGAGAGGACGAAGGTGACCAGATGTCTGACAGTCAGCAGGATCAGTCAGGGGAAGAGTCAGTGAGTGTAGGTGATAATAGAGAGGGAGAGAGTCCTGGTGATGGAGATGATGGTGGGAAAGATCAAAATAGGGATGAAGAAGAGTCAGAGGAGACTGGAGCAGCTGATAGCGAAGGGGATAGTGGCTTAGATACAAATACTGAAAGCAAAGTTTTACTGAATGAGAGCTTCGGTGAGGAAAAGAAAGAGAATCTTAAAGCAGCTGAAAACACAGAAGCTGCAGTGATCAAGGTTCAGACAGATTCATCTTCCAAACCACATGATTTGAAGCCAGAGGCCACTGTGGAGGGTAAAGCGCTGAAAAAATCTGAAGACGGTAAACAAGGACGTGCTGAGGAAAATAGTTTGGACTCAGCTCAAGCGAAGGAGCCTGTAGATAAAACCTCAGTGTCTGAAGAATCAGGCAAAACCCAAGAGCCAAGCAGCGTAGCAGAAGTGCAGGATAAAGTTAAAACTGCGGTTAAAACAGATCTCACAGCAGAGACAAAGGATGCTCCGTCCAAAGAGGCAGAGAAAATTTTAGAAAAGTCTCAAGTAACTTCAAGTGCAGCACCCAAAAATGTAGAAAACACTCATACAGAGCCGAAGGGAGTCAGCAAACCTGATGCTGCTAAAGGTGATGAAAAAAACCTTCAGGATGCAAAACATGAAAGCAATAAAGATAAAGAGCCATCTCCTAAATCTATGGTAAAAAGTCTTCCAGAAGTCGAGGGTACGAAGCCAAACAGTGGGGATAAAATGCAGACTGTGTCGCCGAAGGAAAAGACAAGTGGGGCTGCAGAAATCAAAGAGCTACATGAGGGGGCACCAGAGAGCAGCCAGGTTCAGACAGCGAAGCCGCCTGCAGAAAAGAAATGATCCTCAAAGGTAAAGCTGAGACGGTGGGAGAGTAGAAAGTCAGAGAGACACAAGGAAAGTAACCCAAACATATCTGCAGTGGATGAGGAAGAAAGAGCAAAGGGCGCTTCCACCTTAAATTAAACGAGAAGCTGATGAATGCAAATATCAGAGATAGTGAAGCTACAAAATAGAGAATGGCTTATCTGATGCAAATGCAAATCCAAGCACAAGCTGAGTCAGGGAAAGAAAGCAGAGCTGGAGTTTCTCTTCAAAGTCACAGTTTCATAAAGACGAGAACTCGATCCTTCTCATGTTTGCTTTGAACTTTGAATCGACTTGTAATGTATTAAAAAAATGACTCACCATGAAACTAGTGTGGTTATGAATGTAAATGCAGGGTCCACTTTGGATGTTTGTTGATCTTTATCTGCTTTGGTATGCGCTGAGAAATAAATGCAATATGAACAGATCCCGGGTTGCGTTTTGTGTGTGTGGAGCTGTTACATTTCTCAAACGGCTGACTCAGCTGATACGTGTGCTGACAGATGCTTTTATTTCAGTTTTCTTGAAATAAAACCAGCTAACTGAGGCATGTTTTGTTTCTGTAAATGTGACTTCTATACCTCTGTGTCCAATCAACCTCCATTCGTCAGATGGATTTGTCTCCAGCTTTTCCTTGAAGTAATAAAAACTTACTATCAGACGATTGGATTAATAAGGATAATTGTTTTACACAGGGACAAAGGGCAGAACCAACCCCGCACTAATGACAAGCTGGGCAATAAATCAAACTTTGTGCGACTACTACATCATCCTGGCTGCATTTCAGCCAACAGTGACAAGGCTACAGCATAAATAAATGCGTTTGCTGCTGCATCATTTATAGACAACTTCATTTTCTTCCCCACTGCGACGCCTCAGGATGCTGCAAGAAACAATGCAGCAGTACAAAGTGTCGTCCATCATATTAGCTCTAACGTTTTTATTTTAAGTATGTGGGCAAAACAACTTCATTAGTACATGCATGAGCGCCTTCGAAGGTAAGTTACCGGAGTTCTGTTTGACTTTCACTCATATCAATCTAGACATAGTGACCATGTGTATAGATTGATATTACAATCGTCTTTTCTTAATTTATTTTTGTCTCTTGGTATCATCTATCTCTTCTCAAAGTCTTTTAATTATCTTAAACCCATTTTTTTGCATGTTTGTCTTGTTTATCTCGTGTGGTTTTCCTTCTTCTTCTTCAAAGTTTAAGGCACACACATATTCACAATAAATCTGTGGTGCAGCTCCCCTACGTAGGACACGAGGGGGATGAAATAATCCACCCTCCTTTCCAAAACAACACTTTAAAGAGCCTCGATAACTCCAGCACACGGCTTCGATCTTGCCTTCAACGTAAAGTTCCTCAAAATAGTTGAGTGGCATGTTAATCCCAAATTAAATCAAATCGGACTTTCCTGGACGTGGAAACAGCAGTTTCCTAATGCTGCCTATTCAACTTGACAGAGCTTGAGATGGTTCACAAGGAAGAACAGCAGGAACCGCTGGAATTCAGACAGAAAACTGAACACTTGGAAGCCACAAGTGTTGTCAGTGGTGCTTCCTGTAGCACATTTTCTTTGTTGAAGAGCACATGGATCTACAGTAAAATATAACAGGAAAAGCTTCCAAAGCCATTCTCAGGCCCTGAACAAGGAAAAAGCTACTTAAAAATGACAAAAAAAAAGCAAAAACACTTAACTAGAACCAACCAAACAAGCTAATGAACGGTGAATCTAAGATTACACCAACCTTAGGGATGCAGCAGGAGGGTCAATCTGCTGACTTTAGTGGCTTTGAGGTTAGTGAGGTATGGTTTGTGTCACTTCCAACATGACATACTAAAATGCATTTGTGGAGTTCAAAGACTTTATTGAAAATGTATACATACACATAAGGACCTCCAAGACTTCCTGCGGGCTCGGTCTCTGCCCCGAACAGGGAAGCACTTTAGAGAGTGCACATGTGCAACTTGAAGTTACACCTCTTCCCACGAATGATAGTTTGGCATTGCTGTGAACAATAATGAAGTGCTCCCGAGTTGTCCATTTGTACCGAAAAAACAAAAATGAGTTCTGCTTGGTCGGCCGTGTGTACAGGTTTCCCCTCAAACTTACAGATCCAACTTTGAGCAACCCAAAAACTGCCCAGTTTAAGGGATGGCCACGTGTGCAGCTTTAACAGAACATCACAAACCCCAGATGGCCGACACAACACAAAACATTACAGAGCTTTACTTTGTCCTTGTGTGCATGAACAGGAAGAATGCAGCAGTATTTAAATATCAGCAGAGGAAAAAAAAAAAGTCTAGTGTACTTAACATTATTTGCAAATGAAAACTGTTCAGATGACAAAGGAATATCAGATGGTCATGATTGTAAAATAAGGTAGAAAGTATGGCAACGCTCACCACACAAATCCGTGGACTAATGTTCTCACATAAAAAAAACGGAGTGTCTGGGATTAGCACAAGAAAGCCACACAGAGTTGATGACAGAGGGATTGTATTAATCGAATTATTATGGCAGTGCTGGACAGGAAGAATGACATGATTTATAAACAACATGTCAAAAACTGTCTCTTGAGTAGATGCAACTACAAAGTAAAAAGCAACAAAGGTAAAACATACCAATGACAAAAGCACCAGCTTGAAGTGGTACTCAAGTTAAGAGTTTGTTGCAGTAGCCTTTGAACCAATCTCTCCAAGATATCCCCTTGCTGGTTTGAGTTGGACATACATTTAAGGCCAGATTCTTCTGATATTCCCTAGTCCCTTGCAGTTTGAGGAAAGCTTAAGCTTCCAGTTCCAAGCCCAGACCCAGCTTGTGGCCTCCTGCATTGATGTTCTTTCCATCGACCAGGCCAGACAGGGTGAGTTTCACACCTGCGCACACACAAGAGCAACCGATATTAACCCTCGCATGTGCAAAAGCTAAATTATTTGTTTTAAACACAGGTTCTGAAGAAGGGTGACATCTTTCCTAAAAACAGAGGTAATGAACTGAATCATTCTGGGGTCAATAAACCTGTAGGAAACCAACGTACCTGGTCTAAGAGTCTGGGTGTACCCAACACCAACAAGGCTATTGTTGTTCACTTTAGCCTATAAAGAAAAAACAACAACACAAAAGTCAGTCAGTGACAATTAATTCTTGACTTTTTACTGTCATCGTATCACTCCCATTCCTGAAGCCTCTGCTGCGTTACTTACACTGATGGAGGCATCTTTGTCCAGCTGGTATTTGGCTCCGATGCCGAAGCGTGTGCTGTTGCTGCCAGCGGTCCATGCCAGGTTGACTGCTGTCTCCAGCTTGTCGCTGACCTTCTGGTAGATGGAGCCACCGAACTCAGCGCCATCATTGCTTTAAATGTTAGAAATACAAGAAGAGAGGTTATGCAACAGGAAACAAATGTGGGGACTTGAGGTTTTGCAATCAGCTTCTACAAACATTCCGCAACCTTTAAGATTTGTGATTTATTATGTTTTAGTACAAATTTGAAACAACTGAAGTGATTTATTATAGGAAGAGTGTTTGTTAGGTTTTTGTGTCGTCATTTGGGAGGGAGGAAAAAAGAAAAGAAATATCGCAATATAGTAACCTGCAGAGATACATTTGCTCTGTGGTCCATCTTTTGATCATTTTGTTTCCATTCGTAATGCAACATTCAAGCTCCATCATTATATGATAAAATTAAACCCATAACAATGTTGGCAGTCCAACAAGAATCCAGACAAACCAATAGTCATATGTTCAGTGTTTTTCTAACATGCAAAGCTTTGGAAAATATATTGCATGTATAGATTATTACAGATAAACAGTTCATGTTGCCTCTGAGTAACTGGACTGAAGGTTCATAGTATTTGTTGAAAAAGGAACAAACACATGATAAAAATCCAAACTTTGCGTCAAAGGATCTCTACTTACACATTGGTATGTAGCTGGAAGTCTCCTGTCTTGTAGCCGATGGCAAAGTTGTTCTGGGTCATTTTGGATTTGGCAGTGTCAAAGCTCATCTGGTAACCAGCGAGCCATCCCTCGTAGCCGACAACAGCAGCTCCGTGGATGGTGGGACCAGCGAAGTCAAAGTCGACATCACAGCCCAAGTTGACGTACTCGCGCTTGTAGGCGGTCTTAACTTTGCCGCTCTTCTTGCTGTTGATGAGAAGAGGCCTTTGTAAAACTCAAACAGAAATCCAAATCAAGTGCAATTCTAGGTGGGATCAGTTACACTTCCTTTGTCCTTTTATCAATGTACTACACGTTTCACATTTCACCCAGTGCAAACAAATAATGCTGCATTTCTGTTGCAACTTTCTCTTGGGGGATGGATAGAGTACTCTGACTATCTTACAGTGACACAACAATGATCTCAATGCTCCAAAGTATGACACAAAGTTTATGTCCTGCTTGCAATTCATTCAGTACAAAAAACACTAAAATCTGATGTTTGCACACAGTCCTGTCTCTGTAAATGGGAAAACAAAGTGGCTCAGCAGGCTCCAGACAAACTTTTTCACTGGTAGCACCAGTGCGACCAACTTTCTCATTTGGTTACACCTCTTTCCTGGTCACTGGCAAAACATATGACTTGCTGAACATTTTCTAATTGATAGATCCTACAATTCACCGATGTACTCTAAACGCCCCACATTGCAGGCCGCAGTCACTGCTGTTGGTATCTGTGGTGTGCTCAGACAGGTGTGCGACCAAAAATGACTTTAAAAAGAGTAAACTAAGGCAGTCTAATGTCAGACTTGTCCAAAATGAAACAGAGTGAGTTATTTATTTTTAACATATGTTCTTTTTTATGAGTGGAAAAGGTGGTGAATGTAGGCGCGCTCTGTTTCTCACGAGAAGACCCTATTTTTAAGAGTCAACAGTGCAGGACACCAAAGTTATAAAAGTACTACTTTCCAGGCGCCTGGATAGCTCAGCAGGTTGGGCAGGCAACCCATGAACAGACACAGAGATCATGGGTTCGAGTCCGGCCCTGCTCAGACTGATGACCACACTATTCCAGCATGTACTGTGCATTTACTGTAGCCCTGTGTGAATGTAGACACATAACTACACCCTCACCAACTTTACAACACTCAATATGAAACAGGACACGCATCTTCTGGGTCATGTGCCCTACTCCTCAGGTGATTTATACCTTAGACAGCAAACACATTTGGGATTGCCTTAGCATCTGGGCACACTCCTAAAACTGCTTTGACTTTTTCCCCTGAACTGCAACACACCTCACACACAGAAAAGGTGCACAAACTGACAGCCAAACAGTACTGTGTTACAACAGACTGGTTCCATACTGGGGACTAAGGTCACATGGTCGGCAGTGACACTTGTCAGAAGCATGTGCAGCAAAGATCAAGTTGCCATAATTATCCACATAGAAAGCAGCAGGCACTGCAGCTCACATTTGTTAACAAAGTAAGATTCAAGTCAAACCAGTTTTAGTCATTGTCTTACCCAGTGTTTGGTGAGAAGGTTGTGTCAAAGGTCAACTTCAGTCCCTTGGCAATCTGGGAGGAGCAACAATAGAAACCATTTGACATTTCAAGACAGGAATGGTGGCCTGTCATGTTCAATGTGTACACATTTTTCTTTTTGACACCCATTGTTAAATAACATGAGCAGAAAACATATGTAGTCCTACTAACCTGATCTTCAACAGTGATTTCTGTTCCCAAGGTGTTGTCAGTGTTCCACTTCTCAGTGAAGGTCAGGCCGTATTCTGACCTCTTGTATTTAGTTTCCAGGCTGCCGGCAACTTTGCTGGTGTCAGTGTTGGAGTTACCAGATGTTTTGAATTCCTACAAGGGACAATTTTAGAGGAATGTCAGTCACAAGAAAAGCTGAATATTCTGGATGAGATAAAGACGAATATAAACCAGCTGAGTTTACCCAGGCTACGAGCAATTATTGTTCATTTAGTGTAAAGCCAAACATTGCTAAAAATAAATACATAAAAAAAAACAACTTATAATCCTGATGCAAATTATCATTTTTACTGAAAATTAATTTGCAACTCTGATGATTAATTAGGCCATTCATCAAGCAATTATCTCACATAGTCAGAGGTTCAGGTTTCCCAAACATGAGGTTAAGCCTGCAGTTCAGTTTTGTATAATAAATTGATCACCATCAAGTTTCTGACTGGTGGTCAGACAAAACAAGCATTTTCAAGATGTTAAATTAGGTTCAGTCAAATTTTAGACACAAAACACATAACTAAAAACAAAAAAAATAGACAAAGTGTTAAGAAAAAACTAGATTAAAAGTTTATTATTATCACAACTGGCACTTTTACTGCAGTTATTTTTCTCTGGCTTGTTACTGCCATGGCTAGACAAACCATAAAGTAACGTGACTATAAAGTCAGAGGGTTGTTTTATATTTTTACAATCCCAAATTAAACAACAAAGAGGAAAAAAAATCTTACCACTCCACTGGCTGACTTTGTCTTGACATCGAGCTTCACCAAGCCAAATCCTGAAGGAAAGATATGTTTCAGTCAGATTATTTTGAAACAGATCCACAATATCAACTAGACTTGGCAATACAACCATTTCAAGCACTACTTGGTCAAACTGTAAGACGACATACCATAGCCTTTGTTGAAGATGTCCTTGGCAGACTTGCCCAGGTCAGCGTATGTGGGAGGCACGGCCATTTTATCTGTAGACAGAAGCAAAATACAATAGTGAAATTATGCCGCCAATCTACAGTGAAATTGCAATTCCAGCACACTGCATACAGCAAAAAACAAAAAACAAAAAAGGGAATCATGTGAACTTAAAAACAAACACTATTATAAAATCACTCAGTGTGACATACGCTTAGGAGTGAATAAACATTCATGGAAACTGTTAAACAGCAAGCTGGACGTGTGTCTGGATGAGCTGCATGTCATCAACATTTAAATGTACGGCCAGATGTCTTTTAAATCTGCCATTCATGACATAAGTGAAAGCCATGAAGTTCCATAAAGTTTGTCAGAATTATTTGTAACTTTACATTTATGGTAAGTACAGTCTAGTACTGAGGATGCTTTTATCTTTAAGGCTAAAGAACACAAGCCTGGTTCACATGAGGATGTCAACTGTGCCTGTATGCAACCTTTCTGCAGTTGCCACACCTGTTGAAAGGAAACCTGGGCCTTGCATTATTGGCCATTTTTAACCAATCTTACCATCCTGTTGATGGCCAGATGAATGGGCGTCCTTACTACAAGTATATGCCTATTTGACAGTGTGAGAACATTATGTACAATCCTGTGGGAAATGCAGCCTTTGGTGCCCATTGTCAACCCCTTTCTCTGAGTTAGTGCAAGTTATAAGATGAATGCACACGTATTCGGAAAGCCCCGAACTTTACTGCGGCAATAACAAAGTTAGTTTCACTTTTCACTGAACACCTCCTCTAGCATTCATGTGGTGCAGGTAGCCCCAGCTGTTTCTAACAGACGACAGACAAGGTTACTGAGTTAGAGAGGAGCCATTTTGACGCACTAGTCCACCTCGTTCAGGCCTGGCTTTTATTAAAACTACTCCACCCGTGGACTGGCAGCCACAGCTAGGCGTGGCAAGGTGCATGTCTGTGCCAATTACTGGCATGTGTTAATTAAACCGCTCCCTCGCTAGTTAAACCAACGCTGCGAACTAGGCCAGAAGGGAGGTTAACAACATCGGCAATATTTAAAATAAAAGTTGTCAATGTGCTCCTAGAGTTGCTTTGAAGGACACACGGTGCTTTGTTTGGCAGCACGGAGCGCGTACGTTAACGCAAAGCTGCCCTGTTTTCACCCGACATGTGTCAGACGCAGCATGCTAAGTGCAGCTAGCATAGCTAACTGTTAGCCTGCAGAGTACCGGCGTAAGTAAAGCGCGCCTGAACACGCACTCTCTCTTGTTATTGAGTAGATTAACAGTGTCAGAATGAATAAACGAGTCTCTTACCAGTAGAAGATGGAGCTAGCAGTAAACTAAAGTGACTTTATTGGAGATATTCCTCACACCGCACGGCCGAGGCAGGCGTCACCGGTTGGAGGGCGAGCTGAAGGAGACTGCACTGCAATGAAATCAGACCTATCACATCCCGGCTCAGGACCCGGGCGGGCCGCGTATGTGCCTGAGCAGAAATGGCTTTACGTCACAGTCGTCTGCGTATTTGACAAAGTAGAAAAGACTTTAAAAAAAAAAACAAATAAGTAGTCGTAAGTTGGTGCTTTGACCCTCATCCAACCGTCATATTTAATATACAGTCGTCCTCAAATTTATTCATACCCTCCCATTAAAGAAGGAAAAAAACAGCCAAGTGCTCTAATTTGTGCGGGACAGTTTTTATTTTTTTAAATTATTCTTTTCAACCACACTTCAAAAGCAATGCTTGTGTCACTAAATTATAATTTAGCTTTTTTTTTTTTATTTATTATTACTTTTTTCAATTTCTAGTTATTTCAGTGATTATTGTGAATTTTGCCTTTTCTTTAATAGAAGGGTATGAATAAATTGAGGAAGACTGCATAAGGACTACCTACTAAGGCCCCCAGGGACCCCAAGGACAAATTCTTTTTTTATTTATTTTTTAAAATTAATTTGATGAAATCATTTTTGTACAATTGGAAGATGTAGAGGTCAACAGTGGTACAAGAGGTACGAATAGTAAAATAAAACTATTACTACTACTGAGGAATCGGTGTGAAGGTCAATTATCATAACAAGGATGAGAGGATACTATGCATTGTTATGCTCAGGATTTGTAAGCCAGTTTCCATTTGAAATGCCTTTTGATTAAACAAATTGTCAGCAAACAACTTACAACTTATGCACTAATGATTTTGGTACAACATAGCTTTAATGCACATAAAAAAACAGCTGCTTGCTAAATGGAAAAAAAAATTGTTGTTTTTTTTTATTTGTACCAATAAAGTTGTGCAGTTTTGAAGTATTTTGTCTAGCATCAGTTATAAAATCAGTTATAGCGTTATCGCAAATTTTCTCATTTATATCGTGATAAATATTTTTGGCCATATCCCCCTGCCCTACACACAACTGTTTTTAGAGTTACAGACAGACTTAAAAATAGGACACACTACAAACATGAACTCAATAAGTAATCCCATTGAATCAAACTGCATTGAAATAATTGGCTAAATTGTTAAAAAAAAAAAAAAAAAAAAGCACTGATTAAAACAGAAAACAATGATAAGAAGTCATCAGAAACAACATGATATGTGAGTGAGTGAACTACAACACGAAACAAGTGAACCACAGATCTGAATCTACTTCATAGTTTATTTAAATATGCAATATACAAAAGTTGGAACCTGCATTTCTACCACATCTCCTTACTGCAATGATGTTACAGTTTTGATAATGTGATGATGTAAAAAAAATATACAGAATATTTTGCTGTAGATAAACTTTCAAAAAGTGTAGGGAGTTATGAGAGCAGTAACAACTGAATAATGAATAAAGCTTTATATTTTTCACATAATAATGCATACAAATACATTCAAATAAAGAAAATATCATTCCAGTTTGCTCTCTTATCATGACGTTGTTCAGCCATTTGATGAACTGCAAGTTTGTCATTCCATCCACATTCACTTGCGTTCCTTAAATACACAACATTACCAAATATACATGAAAGTATAAATACAAAAAGGTTAAATATATACAATGAGTTCCCAAACATTTAAAAAAAATGTCAGGATTATTCATGATGTCAATGGTTATAAAAAAAAAATACAAGAAAACTAAGAAACATGTTGTCATTGGTCACAAGAGCAAACCAACAGGTCGATGCTTCTTTTTTTTTTTTTTGCAGCTGTAAAAAAACAAAAAGTAGAAGTGAAAAGTTATTACCAGTCAACACTAGCAGAGGACACAGTGTGATACTAATCTAAAAAAAGAAAGAAAAAGAGGCCAGTAAGATACGGACAAAAAGACCAACAGTTGAAACATTTAAATGTTTCGGTGGTACTCAGCTAACGTGCTGTACGTAACATCCGCATCTTTAGCTTCATCCTGTTGGAGAACGGAAGCAAAATTAGGAAGGAAAAGAAAGACATAAAAAAATCCCAAATCTAACAAGAAAGTGGACAAATTTAAGGGAATGCCCTAAAATACTGGAACCAAAAACAAAACGATTTGAAATGACTGAATAACTGGAAGTGACAAACAGAGTGAGGTTGCTTTCAGTTCTCTTAATATTTACCCTTTTCACATTTTTTTTCTTTATGGTAACCACAGAGCTGTACATCACCTCCGCATCACTTTCAGGATTTGACTTCTGGGTAAGGACAGACATGAGAAATTGAACATTTTTCAGCTCCGATGGATTTTGAACAGTTTTATTCAAAGCAAAAATTTAATATTTAGTATCTTAGGGTTACCTGTGAGGATTTTTTTCTCACAAATCCAACATTGGAGTACGTTGCATCCTCTTGAGTCTGTGTTAAACGAGCAAACCAGGCAAACGATCACTTACAGAAGGACTGAGCAGTTTAATTTTATGGTATAGTCCTGCAGCTTATACTCTGAGGAACTATTTGTTCCCTTAAAAGGCTGAACTTAATTTCCAAATAATGCTGTGGTTGTGGGTTACCTGGTTAGATTTTCTTTTCTTGGGTTTAACTGTAGCGTATGTTATTTCCTCATTCGCCTGTGGTGCAGAAGTAAACCGCAGGTCAGACAATCTTTGCACAAGTTCAGAAGTACATGAGTTACAACACAGCTACAGCAGATTAAAAAATAGCTCTCTGCGCTTGTGAAAATAGTCAACATGTGCTGAAAGAGTGAATCATTGTCACATACATGAGACAAATCCTTTTTAATGCGCTCATAAAGGGAACATTGGCTAATTCAGATTTCAGATGAACTCAGATAAGTCTTAAAAAACTTACCAAAATAAAAGTGAAAATTCTTTCAGTTACAGTGTCAACATGATGATTTGCTGGTTTGCTAATCATTTTCAAGGTCTTAGTAGAAAGCAAAATCTTCTCCTTTTGTTAAATTCACTTTCACAATTCTTGTAGTGTCACTGACCCATTAACCATTCTAGCAGGGAAATAAATTACTTAAACTTACTGTTGCTGTGGTTGATGGTTGTGCTTTGGTCTGCTCTATATGAAAACAAAACTGCAGTTACCGACTCACTGTGACAATGCAGAATAATCTGAACTTGACGTGACAACATGCATGAATTCCAAAAACAGTCCAGACTTACTGTGTCTCAGCTTAGCCCAGACGAGCAAGGCCACGATTACGATGAAGACCAACAAACTCAGAGGGATGATGAGGAGCTTTAGGTCAATAGGAGGGCTGCAGAAAACATTTTGAAAACCACAATGAAAATTAGATAAGTTTAATAAGTTATCATAGCATTTTAAACCATTTTAAAGAGAAAGAATTGTTTTGTCTGACCTTGCAGAGACTTCTGACTCGTTCTGCCCGTTTGCTTCTATGGTGGTTGATCCAGCATCAGAAGTGTCAGGAGGTGTGGCTGTAATTCAAAACAGGGCAACTATTAGTAGATGAATGTGACAACTATTAGTCCTTATATCTCTTAGGGCTCTAGCAAAACATTTACAGATGTTTGTCATTTTTATATGTTTATAATTTAGAACCACTTGGAGTACTTACTAGTGGTGGGTTTTTCAGTAACAGTTACATGCACTGGCATCTGGAAGCCTCCTTTGGCGCACCAATACCAGCCGCTGCTCGTTAGCTTCAGTTCACTCATAGTCACAGTGAAAACAGTAGAACTCTGTGCAACGATAGTCACTCTTGTTCCGTCTATTGATCCGGATGGCCGTGTTACACAGTTCTTTCCCAGCCTGCACCACTTCATTTCTCCAGCGGTACTGTAGCGACAGCTGATGGTTATGGCTTCTCCAATAAATCCTGTAACCTCCTGATTATCCACATAGAGACTGGGCGTACCTTGATGGAAAACAAGGAGAAAATCGTTGGTAGCCTTTAGACTTCACATTTATTCTACAACATAAGCTTTGATTGAAAAAGTGACAGTAAAAATACAAACAGCCTGTGTCACAAAAATTAAGACCTTATTTAGGGTTTGTCCTTCAAATTGTTACAATTTAATAAAGGTGCAAAAAGAAGGGCACTTACCTGTGGTGGCTGACAGGTAAAAATACTCTCCGCGATCTGATCCTCTATCAATCTCCACAACACACCAGTAAACCATTCTTTCATTTGCCGACTGTTTCATAGTCACAGTGAAAATGTTCAGGGTTTTGTCATCAGAGATGGAAAACCTTCCTGATCTATCTGGCTGATCTGTTCTAACTGCAAATTTGCAGGAGATCCAATAATATCCTACACACAGGGCTTTAACGTTGTTTCTGTATTGACGGTCATAGAGACAGGGGATAGTGACTGAGTTGTCAGTCTTCACGGATACTTCGGCGATGGTAGTTACGCAAGAAATTCCTGCAACAACAACAAACACAACATTTTACACAAACAGTCTCTAAAACCTAAATGTTTTGCATTTTAAAGTTTCGATGTCTTCACAACTTATGAAATAAAACAGTTACGCACTCAAACACCAATGTATGTATGTGAAAACACACTTGGAAATAAAACCTTTCTGATTCTGATTACAGGTTATTGCAAAGCATCACCTGACCTTAAAAGATCATAAATGGGCAAAACCGTTTAAAAAAAAAAAGCCATGACACCGACCTGTTAGTCCAGCCAGGATAAGAAGAGCGCTGAGATGAACAGCCATATCGATGTGAACATGAATTGCTGCACTACAAGACTGATTCTCAACTTCCTAATTTGTCTAATTAAGTAAGCGTGACTGCAATCATTCTTCCTCCTCTAAGGCAATCGCTATTCAAAAGTCAGCTGATGAAATAAATATTGCACATTGACTAATGGTGGGAAAGACATCCACTGATTTTTTGGGGAGCTGCTGACTCTCCTGCTGCATTCTTTGCAATATCTGGCAACCCTGAGGAACAGAATTACCCAATAAGGTGTGCAATGGTAAAAATGTCTTAAATTTGGAATGGCAAGAGTGTTCATTTGGAAAAAAATTAATGAAGGATTTCCAGTGATCAAGATCATCTTCAATGGCAAGATGTCAAGTCTTAAGTAACTTGAGTAAAAGCCACCTGCTAAATTTGGCTTTATGTGCAACCTGCTCACAGTTCAAACCCATCTTTATCATTAAAGTCCATAGGTAATGTCAACACTGTTCCTTCAAGTGTGTGCGTTTCTTGCGAAAGGTTCACAACACATCTACAACAGGACCACAGGCTTTCAGTTGAAATTTCACTGAGAGTTTCATGTACTGTTACGACATAGAGCAAGTTCATTAGGGAAGTTGACTCATTTCGTCAACACATAGCCCAACATACAGGAAATGTTTTTCTTTTTCGGTGCGCCACATAAGTAGGTGCTAATAATAAGTAGGTGTTTAACCCAGAAGGTAAACAGTCTTATCAGCACTGAAGCAGTTTGTTACTTTGCTGTATTTACTTGTGATTCTGCATGTCACTGTTTGCTGTGTCTTGTGGGAAATATGCTCAACTGTAATTAACAATAAGAAGGGAGAAGAAAACAATACGTTTTTCTTGGACTTTGATTCATCTGATATAGCAATCGGCACAACAGTTAGGTCATCCAGGTGCAGCACCTCAGTGGTGTGGAGCGTTGGCTCAGAATACACAAGACTGTTGACAATAAATGGAAAATATACGTTTAAAAACAGGAACAACAATATGGTACACAAGGCCAAGTTTAATAGGAAAATACATGTGTACGGTACACACACACACACACACACACACACACACACACAGAGAACTCTGTCAGACAGCATCACGAGGCTTGAGGGTTTGGGAAACAGCATGCATGTAAATTACATCTGTCTGTTCCAGTGCTGATAAGAATGTTGTCCAGACAGTTTTCGACCTAACCCTTCTAAAATAAGAAGCCTAATTTAAGCGTACGTTTCATAGTCAGTTCCTTAATGTGATCTTTGACAGATAATTACAGTTTTTCTCAGTCGCTTTGGTACATTTCTCGAATCATCCTCGACATTTGCAAAACAGTAAGTGCATTTCTCAAAACAATATGAATAGCAAAACACCATGGATCACCTGCAAAAGGCAGTTAATGAACATGTCAGCGCCATCAGAATGACAAGTCCTTGTGTCAGTGTGTATGGATAAGACAGTCAAGTTGTTTAGTCATGGTGTCAGTGTAACTGTACTCTGGAGGGATGTTCTGATGTAAACTATGGCTGAAGTTTTGATGACAATTATTGTAAATTGTGAGTTACACCTTAGTGTATGTTGGAGATTGATTGCAAGAGACTGGACAAGATTCACATTTAGGCTTTTGCTGTTTGTACTGTAATTTGTTGACAGACCGTGTCATTGCGATACAGAAAGGAAAAGACAGCACTGCATAGCACAAAGAAAAAACAACAACAAAAGTAGAAATGTGAACATAGAACAATCTCCTCACAGAAAACTGTACATGCAGTGATGTAGGAATTACAGTGCAGCCTTCCTCTACACTTGCCAGTTGATGGTTCATAAGATGAACCTTTGAGCTATTTCAGAAATCTGGTTGATCATTGGTTGATCTATGTAATGCGACACACATTTCCCTTCATTAGAGAAAGTCAAGATTCACCATGACATAAGCAACTGATAATGTAGGAAACAGCAGAGAATAGTACACAATCATTTGCATGGATGTACCAAAGCATTTAGAACTTGTTCAAAGGAATGAGAAAGTGCTTTTTTGATGTGCACAAGTGACACAATGATGTGAAGACTGAACAAGTAGT
>NW_007577894.1:123113-206839 GCF_000690725.1 Stegastes partitus
AACATCTGACCTTCCTTTTTTTTTTCTACAACACACTGGTAATAATCAGTGTCTTTATCTGTCACATTATTTTTAGTCAAAGCTACACGGTTTGTTTTAACACCATATGAGCGGGATAGCAAAAAATATCCGTCTCATAAGTGCAACACGTGATTTCTGTATTCTGAGCAACGAGTAGAGAGATTAAACCTTCACACCTTTTTGAGCAGCTAATGTACTTGTGAGTATGGTGCACAGTACGGTGTTAAAACTTTACTGATACCAGCGTTACATTCGTGTAAAATGAAAAATAAACATGCCTGTCACACAGTTTTCGTTTCAGTCAGCAATGGCATCAGCTGTTTTTCAACTATGTGTCCAATACATACTGTTGATTTGACTGACTGATGTAAGACACTACTATACTACTACTATGCTACTATATGCACATCAGAATGGCTTCATCAGCATTGTAACTTCCTGAGTTAATGTCCTCTCGTCCCGTTTTGCTCATTGGGGCTCATGATACTGTATTGTGCTGTAGATGACACTTCTATCGGCTGGTTCAGTCTAAGGAGGAAAACAAGCACAGATAACAGATACTGAAAAACATATCCATTGATCACAACAACGACACTACAAAGTACCAAAATTTGTGTCAGGGACCGATAACCAAGATATTTTGGCGTCTGTGTGAATTGAAAATTAATTATGTACCATTTGCTGCATGTTGCTTGTTCGTACAACGGTGCTGTAGGTCACACTCTCCGTGGGAATGCAGTCCTGCTGGGCGAGATATACAGTCAAAGTGATGGTCAGAATATAAAAAATAAAGCAAATATATATCTTTTGAGTCACAGTTTCTACCTTGGTCTCGGCTCCTGCATGCTCATTGCGAACAATGGTAGCGTAGGATACATCAGTATCAGGATTTTGTGAGACCTATGAGGGATGAATTTGAATTATAACAATAAATACATGACACGTTCAATTTATTATATCACTGAAGTATATTTATGCTCTACTGAATACTGACAAACTCCAAGTATCTCCAGCAGCATCAAATCTTTCCAAACTCTGCTTAAACGTATATGATCTACTCTTGCACTCAAGATTACAATTATTTCCTATTTGGGTTTAAGAGTTCATATTTTTTTTACTCTACTTTTGTAAATTAAAGTAGTTATGTATTGCATTGTGGCCGCAAGGTGTATTGGTGGTTAGTACTGTTGCCTTGCAGTGAGAGGGTCGCTGGTTTGCATCCCAGTGAGGACACCTGCGGTCTTTCTGCGTGGAGTTTGCATGTTCTCCCCGTGCAGCGTCGGTTTTTTGCGGCTTCCTCCCACAAGGTTGAAGTTAATTGGTGATTCTAAATTGTCCGTAGGTGTGAATGTGAGTGTGCTTGGTTGTCTGTCTCTAAGTGTAGCCCTGTGATAAACTGGTGACCTGTCCAGGGTGTCCCCTGCCTTCACCCTGAGTCAGCTGGGATAGACTCCAGCCCCCTGCAACCCTAGTGAGGATTAAGCGGTGTATAGATAATGGATGGATGTATTGCATTGCATAACTATAAACTGTGAAAGTGAGCATTGTTGTTTAACTCTTTGACTTAAAGGTGAAAACCTACACTTTAATCACATCTTGGCTATTTGCAAACTGCAAATCCATTGTGGTGGCGTAGAGACAACTACATCTGACTGTATGTGCACCTCAGGCTGCTTGGAAAGAAGTAAACTTGCAAATAACCATTCTGTAAACGGCTCAAATGTAGCAGAAAACATCATCTACTTTCAAAATGTGTGATAATATTCATGGATTTGAATGTTTATGCTGGCCCCTATAAATCTAACTGCACTTTTAAGCAGCTGGTGAGTCTAAAATGTACAAATTAACGAGAAAAAAAGAAGAAGTCATTATTTAATTTCACCAACGTAATGCAACATAGGATTCTCACAGTATGTACCTGATGTCAGTCTATAGATCTATAATCAATGATTGGCCAAGTTCCTTAAATGCTGTTAATTTAATGTGTTTTATGAGTAGCCCAGATTTGAATATATTATAAAATATCTTATGTACCAAGCAAAGAGGAAATATACAAGTGATGATGAAGATGACCGTTGTTTTTTATGACAAAACAAATAAGCATGACTCACCACACTGATGTCAGACACTTCAGGTTTGCTTTTCTCTGAAACATAATCATTTTTGAGGAAGGTAAAAAAAAAAAACAACATCATATATTTGATTCAGCAGAAGTTTATAGTTGACTTACTACGCACGATCATCCTCCATTTGAAACAAGCGGCAGAAACAACCAACACCAGCGAGACCAGGGCGGTTGTGAGAACTATTATCATTGTGAAACTAGAAGGCAGATGCAGATAAGACATACATTTAATTCCATTACACAAGTGCATTTAAGAAAAGATTTTTGAACAACTTACAGTGCTGTCAGAAATTGGCTCCTGTATGAAAATGCCATTTTTGCCTATATAATACTTTGCTAAGCTAAAAAAAAAATCTATTAATGCAACCATATCTCCTCTTAAACAGAAGTTTGAAGGAAAATCATTTGCTTTAAAATCTATGTTCAAGACTGATTTGGAAGAGCGATCTCTTAAGCCCACATATGTTCTGTGATGTTTTTAAGAGGCTGCATGTACATTGTATCACGTAAAAACCTTCAATGGTGGCGAGGGGACGGCATGCTGAAATTAGACGTCGCTTGAGTGAAATAAAAATAGAGCACAGACCTCTTCCGTTCATCTTTTGGACTCCCACTTCCTGTTCCGTTTCTGGTGGAGGTTGCGGGTTGGGCTGTATGTGTTTCACTACCTGTGAGCGAGAAGGACGTCTGGCGAGTGAATGACGGTGTCCCTGTGGATTATAACAGAGTTAGTTCAGTCTCTCACTTCATTTCAATTCATTTCAACAACAGGTTTCTAATTTACGAAGACAAAAAAAATGAGTCAGGTTAGTTTCATACCTGTTGAAATGGGCCTCGATGAAGTTGTAGTCGTTGAGGATAATTCATGAACAGTTACATGCACTGGCATCTGGAAGCCTCCTTCGGCACACCAATACCAGCCACTGCTCTCAGTCCTCAGCTCAATCATAGACACATTCAAAACATCAGGGACACTTGCATTGATTTTCACAGTGGTTCCATCTATTGATCCAATTTCATCTGTTGCACAGCTGCTGCCCAGTCTGCACCACTGTGGTACCTTTGGATAATTATAGTGGCATAGAACAGTCACACTTCCTCCTTGAGGTCCTGCAATTTCTTTTTGGCTCACAAACAGACTTGGTGTGCCTGGAAAAAAAATAAAGCATAGTCTGATTGTATTTTAGAAGTAAGAAAAAGTAGTGTTATTTTTTCCTTTTTCTTCCAACAGGTAATTCAAAGAAAGGATTTTTTTTTAAAAATATTACTTAAAAAGTTTTTTTTTTTTTTTTTACCTGTGGTAAGTGACAGTTGAAAATATTTTTTAACATCAGGACCTGAAATTTCCACAGCACACCAAAAATAACTGTCTTCATCCGTAATATTCTTAATAGTCACAGTGAAGATTCTTTGCTCTTTGTCATCAGAGATGCAAAACCTTCCCGAGCAAGGTTCTTGGTCTGTTCTAATAACAGTTTTGCAGAAAGCCCATCTATATCCTTTACACAAGTATTTCACATCGTCTCTGTATTGTGCCTCATAGAGACAAGGGATAGAGACGGACTCTCCAGCCTTCACTGGCACATCACTCACTGTGGTGATTCGACAGTGAATTCCTGATAAAGCAAAAGAAGACACATAACTTACAGTGATGGCCCTTAAATGCACTGTCATCCACAGGTTACTGTCAAATAGCAGCATCACATCTCTGTTACAAATCAATATTAAGACTTAACTGTACATTTTATTAAAACACAATATCTATGATGAATAATAGTGACTCATCACTTCAAATGTAACAGCTCGTATTTTATGACTAAACAGCTCAAGGTTTAGCTCACTTACCCATGAGTCCAGCGAGAATTAGATGAGGAATGTAAAGAGAAGTCATGCTGGCATCAGTGCTCTCACAGAATGCACCCTTTTCCTATCACAGAGGCTCATTCTATCTGGGTTGCTTCCTCTTTTTAACAATGGCCCCTGCGTCCTGCTATTAATGTCGTCATAGTTTTCAGGGCTTTTCATTTAAAAGACTATCAAAAGTGCATGATCAAATATTGAATTTTATTGACTTTGCTTGTAGTCACACAGAAGTGAAACATTATCCTACACCACTCACTGTACTGTTAAACTTATAATTGGCCTCTAGTTCAATATAAAGCAGAAAGGGTACATTACACAAACATCTATTGTGTTACTGTTTATCATTTAGGTGTGATGTTGCACATTACATTCATTCTGGTAAAGTTTAGCTTTAAATTCCGATTGGAGTTGCCGTAACTACAGTCGTGGTATCGAGAACCGGCTCCAACACAGTGGATGTTTCAGGCCTGAACAGACCAGACAAAACAATAGTGACTAGTTAGTCATTTGCCAATGCTTTTCCTTGTACATCAACAGAGGTTGATGTTCAGTGTGAACTAGATTTCCAGACAAGCATTTGCATTTTATCTAAGATCAAATGTTATGATGGAGTTCAGCATGCAGACAGATGCAAAGCTTGACTGTGAGGTTTCAGTTATGATTTGGTAAATGCTGTCTGGGTGAGAGGTTAAGCAAGCATCAACAAAGCCTGACCGATGCAGGATTTTAAAGACCAACATGTTGATTTAGACGCCTGAGAGCTGAAAAAGTACACATAAACCCACTACAAACTTTTTTTTTTTGATAAGGATTATGATTAAAATGATATTTTTCATAGTTAAAATATAGTCTGTCACCAAATCTGTCACAATAACTGATTTTAATGTGTTGATTTAGACAGTGCATCAATGTACAACCCCTGTTTATTTCAGTCTACACAATGCAAGTCATAAGAGAGCATTATTCAACTATCGTGCATGTCATCCTTTCAAACTTGTAGTGAACTGTTACAGTGACTGAGTGTGCAGGAACCCGACAAAAAGCGCTGACATTTCTCAGTACGTGCATGTTCATCAGGGAGGAAATGGTAGCACCTTTGTTTATTTACTCACTAGAACTACTTCACTGCCTGCTTTCCTAATAACTGTAGACTAAAGGTTGTGAGTGGGCTGCTGCCTACACCACTGTACTTGCCACTAAAACAATGATTCACAAGCGCTGACTGTGTTCTGCCCTGTAGCAGAGCTGTGATGCGTTCTGCAAACTCATGGAATGTTACCAGCCTTGAACTTGCAGCAAACTATGCAATGGTGGAATTGGTAGCCCAATTAAATGGATTAAACAGCTGCTGTTGGTTTTACCTGAAAATGTTCATTGTAAACCCTGCGATCAGCCACTTGTTAAATGGTCTGACAGAAATATGACAGTCAGGCTTTAGTTAGCAGGAGCCTAGAACTCATATTCGCCCTTGTGTCCCATGCTGGGTTGTTCTGGGATTGGCAATTGCTTAAGGGTCTATTTTTTCCCTCTATCACTGTTCTGATATCAGTGTAGGCCTCAGAGCCCAAACCTCAACATCAACAAGTCAGTGTGCGAAAGTAATGGAAGCATCTAAGGCAGGGATCTCCAAGTCCAGTCCTCGTGTGCTATTGTCCTGCAGGTTTTAGACGTTTACTGCAACACACCTGACTCAAATTTATGGATCTCCAGCAGCTTGTGTTGCAGTACGGAAACATCTAAAACCTGCAGGATACTTGACATAAAACCTATCCATACCATTGTTTCTGAAAGTATATTATTACTTTATTTTTAGTACCAAACACTTGTACCTGCATAGTACTGGTTGCCCACATTGGGACTTTTTTGGCTGCCCAACACAAAATATACCATATTTTTTGCAGTGTAAAAACAGACTATGTTGATAACTTGCCATTTCGTTTTACAGTGTAAAAACTGTACAATGGGTACAACGGTTTATAAAGTTATTGTAGTCACATGAGGCTGTAAGTTTGACTATTGTCAATAAAATCACCTAAAAAAGAAAGTTATTGTACGACATGACCTCACCACAATGGCCGCCCACTGCCGACGCTGCTTTTTACGTCTTCGTCGACTGTTGATGACGTTTTTATGTACCTACAGATGACTGCGAGAAATACAAAGCAACAGAGGTCTATTTCGGCGCCCAGTTTAACTTTATTGACCACCCACGGCCGGTGAAAGCTGTGAATTCACAGCAGCACCACCAGCCAGTGTGGGTGTATTTTTTTTTTCTCCTTTCTTTTCATTAAACCACATTTTCTTGTCATTCATGGAATACGGAAAGGAGAGAGTGGTGGCGTTGGTCGACCTGGACTGTTTCTACGTGCAGGTGGAACAGAGGCTGAATCCAGCTCTGAGGAACACTCCCTGTGCCGCAGATCTGAATCTGCTTCATAGTTTATTCAATATGCAATATACAAAAGTCCAAACCTGCCTTTCTACCACATCTCCTTACTGCAATGATGTTACAGTTTGGGTAATGTGATGATGTATAAAAATATACAGAATATTTTGCTGTAGATAAACTTTCAAAAATATATGGACTGAGTTGTGACAGTAGCAACAACTGAATATATTTTTCACATAATAATGCACACAAATAAATTCAAATAAAGAAAATATCATTCCAGTTTGCCATTTGATGAACAACAAGTTTGTCATTCTATCCACATTCACTTGCGTTCCTTAAATACACAACGTTACCAAATATACATGAAAGTGTAAATACGAAAAGGCTAAATATATACAATGAGTTCCCAAACATCTTGAAAAGAAAGGTCAATGGTGCGGTAAATGCGGTAAAACCAAGAAACATGTTGTCTTTTTTTTTTTTTTTTGGCTGCTGTAAAAAAACTAAAAGGAGAAGTGGAAAGTTATTACCAGTTAATACCAGCAGAGGACACAGTGTGATACTATAAAAAAAAAAGGGAAGAAAAAGAGGACAGTAAGCTACAGACAAAAAGACAAACAGTTGAAACATTTAAATGTTTCGGTGGTACTCAGCTAACGTGATATACGCAACATCCGCATCTTTAGCTTCATCCTGTTGGAAAACAGAAGCAAAATTAGGAAGGAAAAGAAAAACATAAAAAAAATCCCAAATCTGACAAGAAAGTGGACAAATTTAAGAGAATCCCCTAAAATACTAGAACCAAAAACAAAACGATTTGAAATGACTGAATAACTGGAAGTGACAAACAGAGTGAGGTTGCTTTTAGTTCTCTTAATATTTACCCTTTTCACATTTTTTCTCTTCGTGGTAACCACAGAGCTGTACATCACCTCCGCATCACTTCCAGGATATGACTTGTGGGTAAGGACAGACATGAGAAATTGAACATTTTTCAGCTCTGATGGATTTTTCTTCAAAGCAAAAGTTTAATATTTAGTATTTTAGGGTTACCTTTCGCATGAATACAACACTGGAGTACGTTGCATCCTCTTGAGTCTGTGTTAAACGAGCAAACCAGGCAAATGGTCACTTACAGAAGGACTGAACAGATGAATTTTATTACATTACTATGTGTCATAGTGTAGTCCTGCAGCTTATAGGAACTAGTTGTTTCCTTAAAATGCTGAACTTGATTTCCAAATAACGCTGCGGTTGTGGGTTACCTGGCTTGAATTTTGTTTCGTAAGACTAATTTTAGAGTGTGTTATTGCTTCGTCCACCGGCGGTGCAGAAGTAAATCACAAGTTAGACAGTCTTTGCACAACTTCAAAAATGCATCAATTACAACACAGCTACAGCAGATTAAAATCTCTCTGTGTTTGTGAAAATTGTCAACGTGCTGAAAGAGTGAACCATTTTCACATACATGAGATAAGTCCTTTCTAATGCGCTCATAAGGGGAAAACTGGCTAAACTATCACTAGTGTGCTAATCAGGGGTCCGTTTCACAAAGCAGTGAAAACTCTGAGTCTGTTAAGCCAGGGTTAGGGAGATGGAGTTTGGGGATAAAGTCAACACTGAAGAGGTCATTGAAGCTTTCAGGAGAATACCACAGGAGATGCAGCTTTTAGAGACAATGCAAAGGTTTGTAGCTGCTGCAATATCAATTTGCACTACATGTAAATGTTTGAATTGCTGTATATAAAAAGATTTCCTGTCAGTTTGAGGAGAGGATATCTGTAAAGTTCATGTTAGACTTGTGAGTTAACAGACTCGGAGTTTTCACTAAACCTGCTTTGTGAAACGGACCCCAGGTCTTGGCAGAAGGTAAAATCTTCTGCTTTTGTTAAATTCACTTTCACAATTCTTGTAGTGTCACTGACCCATTAACCATTCTAGCAGGGAAATAAATTACTTAAACTTACTGTTGCTGTGGTTGATGGTTGTGCTTTGGTCTGCTCTATATGAAAACAAAACTGCAGTTACCGACTCACTGTGACAATGCAGAATAATCTGAACTTGACGTGACAACATGCATGAATTCCAAAAGCCGAAGTTCATCCAGACTTACTGTGTCTAGCCCAGACGAACAAGGTCACGACTACGATGAAGATCAACAAACTCAGAGGGAAGATGAGGAGCTTTAGGTCAATAGGAGGGCTGCAGCAAACATTTTGAAAACCACAATGAAAATTAGATCAGTTTAATAAGTTATCATAGCATTTTAAACCATTTTAAAGAGAAAGGATTGTTTTGTTTGACCTTGCAGAGACTTCTGGCTCGTTCTGCACGTTTGCTTCTGTGGTGGTTGGTCCAGCATCAGAAGTGTCACGAGGTGTGCCTGTAATTCAAAACAGGGCAACTATTAGTAGAGGAATGTCCATCCATCCATCCATCCATTATCTATACACCGCTTAATCCTCACTAGGGTCGCACGGGGGCTGGAGTCTATCCCAGCTGACTTAGGGTGAAGGCAGGGGACACCCTGGACAGGTCACCAGTCTATCACAGGACTTCACTCAGAGACAGACAACCAAGCACACTCACATTCACACCTATGGACAATTTAGAATCACCAATTAACCTCAACATGTTTTCGGACTGTGTGGGAGGAAGCCGGAGAACCCGGAGAGAACTGAAAAACCCACCACTAGTCAGCACACCAAGTGATTCTAAATTATAAACATATAAAAATGACAACCATCATAGAGCCCAAAGAGATATAAGGAATAATAGTTGTCACATTCCTTTACTGGGGCTGCAAGGTGGCGCTGCATGAGGAGAACATGCATTGTCATTATAATTTAGAATCACTTGGAGTACTTACTAGTGGTGGGTTTTTCAGTAACAGTTACATGCACTGGCATCTGGAAGTCTCCTTTGGCGCACCAATACCAGCCGCTGCTCGTTAGCTTCAGTTCACTCATAGTCACACTGAAAACAGTAGAACTCTGTGCAACGATAGTCACTCTTGTTCCGTCTATTACTCCGGATGGCCGTGTTACACAGTTCTTTCCCAGCCTGCACCACTTCATTTCTCCAGCGGTACTGTAGCGACAGCTGATGGTTGTGGCTTCTCCAATAAATCCTGTAACCTCCTGATTATCCACATAGAGACTGGGCGTACCTTGATGGAAAACAAGGAGAAAATAGTCAGTAGCCTTTAGACTTCACATTTATTCTACAACATAAGCTTTGATTGAAAAAGTGACAGTAAAAATACAAACAGCCTGTGTCACAACAATTAAGACCTTATTTAGGGTTTGTCCTCCAAATTGTTACAATTTAATAAAGGTCCAAAAAGAAGGGCACTTACCTATGGTGGCTGACAGGTAAACCAACTGTCTGATATCTGGGCCTCCATTAATCTCCACAACACACCAGTAAGCTGCTCTTCCATTTGATGACTGTTTCATAGTCACAGTGAAAATGTTCAGGGTTTTTTCATCAGAGATGGAAAACCTTCCTGATCTATCTGGCTGATCTGTTGTAACTACAAATTTGCAGTAGTTCCAATAATATCCTACACACAGGGCTTTAACGTTGTTTCTGTATCGACGGTCATAGAGACAGGGGATAGTGACTGAGTCCTCAGCCTTCACAGATACTTCGGTGATGGTAGTTATGCAAGAAATTCCTGCAACAACAACAAACACAACATTTTACACAAACAGTCTCTAAAACCTAAATGTTTTGCATTTTAAAGTTTCGATGTCTTCACAACTTATGAAATAAAACAGTTACGCACTCAAACACCAATGTATGTATGTGAAAACCCTCTTGGAAATAAAACCTTTCTGATTCTGATTACAGGTTATTGCAAAGCATCACCTAAAAAAAAAAAAAAGTCATGACACCGACCTGTTAGTCCAGCCAGGATAAGAAGAGCACTGAGATGAACAGCCATATCGATGTGAACATGAATTGCTGCTCTACACGACTGATTCTCAACTTCCTAATTTGTCTAATTAAGTAAGCGTGACTGCAATCATTCTTCCTCCTCTAAGGCAATCGCTATTCAAAAGTCAGCTGATCAATTAAATATTGCATCTACCCACACTGACTAACGGCTGGAAAAACATCCATTGATTATCTGGGGAGCTGCTGACTCTCCTGCTGCATTCTTTGCAATATCTGGCAACCCTGTTATAGAAAACTGACATTACAGAAAGTCACTGAGGAACATAATTACCTCATAAGGTGTGCAATGGTTAAAAAAATGTCTTAAATCTGGAATGACAAGAAAGTTGTAGAAACTCTCTTTTTCTTTTCAGTTTTGTTTTGACTGCCTGTTGAGTCTATAGGCTTTTATTGGAGGATAGGTCAGGAATGCTGAACTGATGATCACAAAGTAGTAGAGTCGAAAAGTGCAAAATATGCCAGTGTTTGTGTATATGTGTGTGTGTGTGTTTCCTCCGCCTCCTTCCACAAGTAGCACCTACAGCTAAAGTTATTGTCGTCACATGAGCCTGTAAGTTTGATATTGTCAATAAAATCATCAAAAAAAAAAAAAAGTTATTGTAGTTACGACATGACCTCACCACAATGGCCGCCCACCACTGACGCTGCTTTTTACGTCTTCGTCGACTGTTGATGACGTTTTTATGTAACGACGGATGACTGCGCGAAATACAAAGCGACAGAGGTCTATTTCGGCGCCCAGTTTAACTTTATTGACCACCCACGGCCGGTGACAGCTGTGAATTCACAGCAGCACCACCAGCCAGTGTGGGTGTATTTTTTTCTCCTTTCTTTTCACTAAACCACATTTTCTTGTCAGTCATGGAATACGGAAAGGAGAGAGTGGTGGCGTTGGTCGACATGGACTGTTTTTACGTGCAGGTGGAACAGAGGCTGAATCCAGCTCTGAGGAACACTCCCTGTGTGGTTGCTCAGTACAAGACGTGGAAAGGAGGCAGGTGAGTTTCAGACACAGAGAAGCTGTTTTAAATGATCAACGCAACTAAAAGTGCAAACGCTGAGACCGTGACACGGACGTTCAGGTTTCTATATCTGGATGACATTTCATAGCAAAACCGGAAGTTATGCAAACATCTATTTCTCACTTTTATTCGCGCCCATTTAGTTGTTTATCTTATTCTGTTTCACAAGACAGCATTCCTGCACCCTTCCTAGCTTGCTACTGGAGGAGCTTCTGTATTAAAAAGGATGACCATTGCCACACAAATCAGTCTCAGTTATATTAGAAAAAAACATCTAAACAATAGCTGCAGAATCTCAAGAAACCACTCAGCAGAATACCTGGACTTGAGCAACAGAGTTAGTTTTAATAAAGAAATAGTCGTAGAAATTCTGAACTCCATGTCCACTTGTCAGTGCTTCTCCAGCTTTATTATTATTTAAAATTCTTCCTCAGCAGTTGGGTTTTGTGGAGTCAAGTGTGGATCCCTGTGACCCACTCTCGTGTAGCTCAAAGATGGTGTTTGGCATAGATTGTGCATGTTTTCCTTTTAATCTTTCTCTGGTCACCCACTGACCTCTGGTTGGAAACTCTAACCTCCCTCACAGTCTATGATGTGAGCACACAGCATGAAACTAGACAGTGGCTAGACTGGTTAAATAAACTGTAAACATATGTGTGTCCGACACACATCCACGCAGATGAACCTGCACTCAGCGTTTGTCTGTTCAGTTGCCTTGACCGTTTAGACTGTCGTCTCTGTGTTGGCAACTCACCCGCCCTCATCTCCCACAGATGACTATTTTGGACTTATTACTAACATGTTCTTACAGCACAACTTGAAGATGTGGTTTCTCAACTGAATGTTTTTCTCTGTTAGCATCATAGCAGTGAGCTACGAGGCCAGGGCCCACGGTGTCACCAGAAACATGTGGGTGGCCGATGCAAAAACACGGTGCCAGGATCTCCAGGTGGCACGAGTGCGTGAATCTCACGGCAAGGCCGACTTGACGCTGTAAGTGCTGAAAATGGACAACCCCAAACTTCTTCATATTGACAGGGTGATGGTAAATTTGTGTTTTTATTTACTCGCTCCTTTGTAGTTACAGGGAGGCGAGTGTGGAGGTGATTGAGGTGATGTCTCGTTTTGCTGTGATTGAAAGAGCCAGCATTGATGAGGCCTACATGGATTTGACAGCTGCAGTCCAGCAGCGGCTGAAAAACATGAGTGACAAACAAATAGAGCCTCACCTCCTGAAGACCACATACATCCAGGGGTACCCACAGAGTTCACCTGGACTGGAATCATCAGCAGTGGACCCCGTCTTGGATAAAGGTGTGATTTGACCCAACTTTGGCCAATCAGTCATTGACTAAGTTGTCTCAGCACTAGACACAGAAAGCTGGACCCCTAACAAAACTGTAAAAAAAAAAAAACTCCCCTAACAGCATCATGTTTTGTCCTCAGAGGAGCAGCGGTCCAGAGGCCTCCTGCAGTGGCTGGCATCCTTACCTGGCCCTTTATTAGAGGAGCACAGCTCTGCAAGCCTGCAGCTTACTGTGGGGGCCATGATTGTTGAAGAAATGAGAGCAGCTGTGGAGAAACACACAGGTTTCCGCTGTTCAGCAGGGATATCACACAACAAGGTAGGACAAACTCTCATGTAATGCTAGTCACAGTGATGCTGTAATTATCTTTTTGAACGGTACCGACTTTCTGCCTTTTTTATTCCAGGTGTTGGCTAAACTTGCCTGTGGTCTGAACAAACCTAACAGACAAACTATTCTGCCTTTGGACTCTGTAACAGAACTTTTTAACTCCCTGCCCATCAGCAAGATGTAAGTTCAAAGTACCGCTTGTTCTTAACAAATTTCTTATGTTCTGACATAGAAGCATGAAAACAAAACTTACTTTGAAATTCCTGTATTCTTGTGTTCCTTATTTCACCCATGTAGTCGTAACCTGGGGGGCAAGCTGGGTGCTTCAATTACAGAAACTCTGGGAATACAGAACATGGGAGATCTCACTCAGTTCTCTCAAGGCCAACTGGGACAGCACTTTGGAGAAAAAACAGGGTAAGAAGAGTCAGCCATCCCTTTAAAAGTCTAAAGTATCATAAGATGACTGGTAAACATGCATCCTCTTTGCATTTATTACGTCAGACAGTCATATCAATTGTAAAGTCTTAAGACAATCATTGCATTGTTTTCCTCACAAACAAAACAAAACTGTATAAAGGTTTAACCTACAAAGACAAACCTATTTATTAAGGAAGTGGATTTAAACTGTGAGCATTTTCTGACTTGATTTCAAACTGCGTTTACCACTGACTCTCTCTACTTTGCAGCCAGTGGCTTTATGACTTGTGTCGGGGAATTGAGTTTGAAGCAGTTAAACCCAGACAGCTTCCGAAGTCTATTGGTTGCAGTAAAAACTTCCCTGGGAGGACATCGCTGGCTAATAAAGAGCAGGTACAGACCATCAGTTTCTGTTCCGTCTGTGTTACACCATCATATTATCGTATTACTCTGTTTTACATAATTGTATATACATTTATTCATATACATCTATCATGTTCTTATTGATAACCTCTGTGTAGGTGCAGTACTGGCTTCATCAACTGGCCCTTGAGCTGGAGGAGAGGCTGACCAAGGACAGAGATGTGGTAAGAAAAATCTTTGGGGTTCCTCAACTGGGTTTCACATTGACGTCAGATTCGGTAAATACAACTGGTGAGTGCCTGTCATTTCTTGCCATCCTACAGAACGGTCGAGTGGCTAAGTTGTTGACAGTCGGTGTACGTCAGCTCGGTGATAAGAGGCCGAGCAGCTTCTCTCGATGTTGTGCTTTGGTGCGCTACGAGGCGACCAAAATATCCAGTGACAGCTTTGCCATTATCAAGAGTCTCAACACGGCAGGAAACCACCAGGCTGCATGGTAATTAGAGTGTACTGATGCAGTAACATTTAGAGTCAGTGGTTGAAAAAAATAAAAATGCTGTGTGATTTATACACTCTGTCTTGCATCATGTCCCCCAGGACTCCACCCCTAACCCTGCTACACATCTCAGCTAGCAAATTCAGTGATGCTCCGTCTGCAGGGGGGATTGCTGGCTTTCTTTCCAGTGATGTCACTTCAACCCAGAGTGTTTCCTCCAACACACAGCCATCCTCTGGACCAAAAAATAACTCTCCATGCAAACAATCTGGCACCATCCAGTCCTTCTTTCATAAGGCAGCAGAGAAACAAAAACAAAAGGATAGAAAGGATGTAGATGAGAGGGATGATGATACAGGCTCCACAGAATTCCTCACATCTTCCTCCCCTCACAAAACCCCTGATGCTGAGAGCCAGCTGGAAAAAGATACCACGTCTTCCTCTGCACTTCTTCCTCAAACCAAAACTGCTTCAAGCTCTGGCATTTCCTCCTTCTTCCACAAAAAGAGCCTTGAAAGAAGCTTACAGGTCTCAGTCTCAACAATGAACGAGCCTGAAACAGGACAAATGCCTGAACCTGTAATTAAAGAAGACTCTGGAGACACTGCTGCTAACACGTCAAGCCTACGATCAAAGCATACCTCTGAGGTTACATCTCACGAGCCACCATGTGAAGAGTTAAGGGATGAACGGGATGTTGACCCAGAGTTAAATCACCGTCCTCCCAGTGTGGCCACAGAAGACCTGTTAAAATGCGAACGATGTGGTCGAGAAGTGTTGGTCTGGGAAATGCCAGAACACAATGACTATCATTTTGCCCTGGACCTCCAGAATTCACTCTCTTCATCCACGGGTTCAGCAACCATCCCTTCACCTTCATCCACCATCTCTTCTCCTTCTTCCAGTGCCTCTATCAGTGCCCTCAGAGTCGGAGCATCAGGCACAACCCAGTCCTCTCGGGGCAAGACAAAAACCAGAGGCCAGCCAGGACCTCCGTCGAAAAAGCAGCGCTCCCAAGGAGGAAGTACAGGCACTCTGGATTCTTTCTTCAAGAGAAACTGAAAATTTGCTACAGAACTGCATTTTTAAATTAAATAAAAGTCATTTTAAATTAAGCTCATATTTGTAACAAAATGTGTGAAGGTAATGCGACATGATCTCGCAGTTGCTCAAACAATAGAAGCCATATCAAGACACACAAGGACTTAAAATTAAATTTAAATCATCAATGTTATTGTGCTTTATAGTATATCAGTGTGTACAAATTAAAGACAATACTTATTTATTTAATATGCTTTATATATGCTCTTATTAAAAAGCTAAAAACAATACTTTTAAGAGGGCAGTTTGTAAACTAAAGTATGTTGAAGATACTAATTGCACTTTGTAATAGCACACATTATGTTGTTGTACTGTGATACACCACCAGGTGTCACTATAACATAATATAAAGGTTGATGGTCAACATGAAGGTTTGTTTTGATCTCAAGTTACAGAAAGTTTTTGTATCTACAGGACATTATATAGTATTTGAAATGCAATTAAATTCAAAGGATGTTTGCGAGGAGCTCACACACAACTCTAAGTGCATTTAGTGTTTATGATAGTTAGACAACATCACAACTAATCAGAAAAACACAGAGCACCGGTCACACTGGTGGTTAGACCTGTACTAATAACAGGGAGATTTTACTTTAGTTTCTGTGAGACAAATACAACAAAGTAAACCTAAACCTGTTGCTTTTTACCACAACAACTACCTTCATATTTGGAACTACATGTGAAAGAATAAAGGGAAATAATGAGGTGTTTGTTCAAAAGCCTGTGATTGATTGTGCTTGGACATAAATTATGAAGCGCTACGGGAGTGTCAGACGTTTAAAGGTCGCCAGTCGAGCCAGTAGAGCAATAAAACCATGAGGAGGTAAGCCACCCTCTTTATGTTTTTATATCATGGTGATTATTGTTCCACGGTTCATGAGCACTAACAAAACCTGAGTTGCATTGTCTTGCATCAGATGGGAAACGGAATAGGAGGAGCCGTATCAGGAAGCTTGAATAAAGCCTTTTAAAACTCAATGTAGTTTAGTGAGTCATCGCTCTGAGGCACGGAGCTACAAGGCAAACTCCGGGTGGATGATGAGCAACTTTGTTTTACTTCAAATTACACAGTAAAACACCTGTTAAAGAGGCAATAAAAGTTTTATTCATGTACATTATGGTACACAAATTGGATCTGTACATAAATATTGCATTTCACCCAAAACAATGATCAAAATAGTATACTTTCAATTAAAGATAAAACAGGCCTTAAACGTGATTTCAAAAACGTGAAGATGTGCCGGTGTTACACTGCAACTGTGAAAAATGAGTTTGAATGAACTGTAAAATCTGAAACTACTACAAATCTATAAAATACTTCTGAGATGCATTAAAACAAGCTTCAACACCTGAACTCTTTATAAATGCTATAAAATATTTTGGTTGAAATGCGGTCTTAGTTTATCCGTCTTTGACTGCACACAAACTGTGCACGAACAACGTAGGAACAAGAAAACAGAGTTGTCCTGTATATCGCTGATGCCAGTCGGACAATAATGTGTGTATAAATTACGACAACATGCAATAATAAGACAAATGGTGAGGCCGAGAACAGAACAGAGAAGTAATTAACATTCATTTTCAAAGTTGTCTACTAAATATCAAAAGCTGTTTCTAGTAGTAGCACCAACTTAAGTAGTTGTAAAACTTTGGGCTGTAATGGAAGCCTACTCAGACTGTAGTTCCATTAGGCACTGTGTTTAAACCCCTTCGAAGTTCGCGACATCAGTAACTTAAGTGAAGAGACGACATCAAGTACCTCAGACGTAATTGCTTTTAAACGAAGCTGCAACAGCTTTACATACCAATGCATAATCAAAACAAATCTCTTTGGGAGAAACAACCTTGTCTGTTTTTCCTTAAATCTCCCTACCACCCTCCCCTCCCCCCGAAGTCTGCAACAGAAACCCCACCCCTGGAGTAGTTCTGTGAAAGTGGAATGCTGTCTAATACAATATCTACACTGACCTGAGTAACTAAAGCACTTGAAACATAGGCAGCAAGATCGTTACCATCTCACCGCGCTATTGTGAGGCATTATTTGTGAATAAAAAATAATTCTCACCGACAAACGTGACAGATAAAAGGTGATTGCCAATGTGAGTTATTTTGGCAGACGTACACACAAACTGGGTCAAGTTCAAACTTTACATAACTCAAAATGCTCTCCTTCACCTTCATAAAGTGCCTTTGTCAGCAACATAGCTTGAAGCCAGATGGTTCGGCTTCCGAGCGACTGACAAGCTGTGTCTGAAACTCATTACTGCATCTCATTGCTTTTGCTTTTATCTCACACATTTCAGTAGCAGTTACTAAGAAGACGATATGATTTAAGAGAATTCAAATAGCGAGATCAGAGGTTTGTAATCTTCAGTCAGGCACTATGCTGGTAACACAGACGAGCTGCTGTGGGGGTATCACATCAGTGATACAGTACGACCTTCATTTCAAAGCATCTCATACTTGCAACTGTTTCCAAACAGTTACCTGCCACAGGTGTAACAACACTGGCATTTATATTTCAGTGCAAAGTGTGTGTGTTAGCATCTTTGTTGAACTGTGTGTTAGGAGTGCGTTTCGATGTAAACTTTGTAAGCAGCACTTCATTGTAGATGTTAGAATGCAGTTTTCTAGTTCCCACCAATTGATCTATGCAACAATATCTTCTCTCTCCCTCTATTTCACTTTGGTAGATGTTGCTGAGTGAATATGCCATAGAGCTGGTGGAGAGGTATCCTCCTATCAGTGCCATCAAAAGCAACACCCTTTTAAATCTCAACACCAAAGAGCACACTAAAACATCAGCAGTTATTAAAAAGGCTGAAGACGACAAACAGGTAAGATGGTATCAAGGCTTTGGAAAAGGGTAATAAAACAACAAAACCCTGTAAATAGGGATTTACTGTGCCAGGAAAAGGGCAGAGTGGCCTTTGGAGAAAGCAGGAGGTGGTTTATAAAGCACCTTGTTTGGGGGTGGGACGGTGTTTTTCTGCTGCGATTGTCCGAAAAAGCATTAGGATTCCTCATCCTCCCTTTGGGATGGCAGGTACTGGGCGATGGGCTGCAGCTTGGTGACATGGCCGATGCCTTTGGTCACCCCCTGTCTGAAGAGCACCTTCGCTCCCACCTTTAGATACTCTGGGTGCTTGATGAACTTGAAGAGAACCACTGCTTTCTCCCCTGTTCTCAGCTCCTCCTGTGGTACAGTGATGTAACATGAGAATAAAACAAAGACGGCATTATGAATGGTTCAACTGGATCAAGTGCAATAGCAGCAAAAGAGTGTAGTTTAAGTGGGTAAGTAGCTTGTGGTGCTTTTTGGAGAGAGAAAAAAACAAATGTAGTCAATGTTTTTCACTAAAATGCATCGTATATACTGTAAATCCATCAGTGCTAACAAGCACACCATGTAAATCTCTCCCCTCTGACAACACTTGCAAAGCTTTTTCTTTTTTAAATCAGTCGTGCTTTTGTTGCTGCACATCCTGGCATGTCACTGACAGCTGTGGAACACTGTGACACTATTAGCAGGACTGTATCATATCACCCGTGTGCGTGCATATGTGCCTAAGATAAACAATGCAAAACGGAACCCACTCACACAAAAACAGCTCTGTACCTAGAGGTCTTTACCTAGAGGTAAAAGGATGACTAAATTTGACAGCAGCAGAAGTCATCTAGACAATGCAGTGAAACTGGTCTTGCTCATTTAAGCAAACAAATTTGTCCAAACAAACTTACAACTGAGTATCGTAACCAAAAACTTAGAGCAGGCGTGTCAGGTAGATCTATCACTTGTATTAAACTGTCAAGTTCTGTAATTTTCTCAGCTTGCTTCTGACCAAAGTAGTTGAAAAAATTACACTAATTAAGAGAAACATTTTCTGTCAACACAGTAGGTAACAATGGGATTCATGTTGGAACAGGATGAGTGTTAGTTCAGCAGATAAACTAACCTTGCCGTACACAGCTTCCACAGTTGCAGTCTGTCTCACATTGCCAATGTGCACAGTAACCTGGAAGCCCTTGTGGAAGGTCTTGGCATGGAACAGCAGCACGATTTCAGCCTCAAACATCCAGCAAATGGTCGGATCCATCTCTGGACTCACCATCACCATACCCTGTCAACGGTAAACAAGGTGATGTGGATGGTGTACACATGTGCCACATAATAAAATACAGTTTTTATTCAGTGTGTTCATGTAAAAAAAAAAAATACTCATTGTGTTAGTCATTTAAATCTACTGGTAAAAATCAATAATAAAACATGCTTTGGTACCACTTTGAGCTGTATATTATGTATGTTTGTTGAGTTTCTGTCTACCACATTGACCTATGTCTTATCACTGGTAACATACCAAATATTTCCTTTAAATACAGAGATAGACAGCTGTAGTACGTAAGTGATTATCAAGAGTCTGACCTTGCGTAGTAGCGACCGGTCAAAGTTGCCCAGTGCAAGCGTAGCAGCCTGGCCAGCCCTGAGTACCCTGCACGCCGAGCGATTCCTTTGGATGCTGCCAATGGTCAACTTGTGGAACTGGCCCGAGTCGGTGGGCCCTACTACAAGAGGATCCCCCTCACGGCAAATACCACTGCATGTTTAAAAATAGTGGGTTAGAAGGAATCCAAGCTATATGAAGATGTAAATGAAATGAACACAAAATGCAACTTTAAGAAAACAAAACATTTCAACACACTGACCTGTACAGAGTACCTCCCACTACCGTCCCCACCTCTGGCACTGTGTAGATCTCGTCCACCTGTAATGATGCACACTGCTGTCAATCACATCATATCATCTAATACTTTCATTATTTCTGAAAGTACGTATCACAGCAAGCTAATCGTGTGCATGCATGAACAAACTTATGCTCAAGTTTACCTGAAACTCAGTTAGCTGCTGCATTAGCTCCTCTTGCTCTTTGCTGTTGCTGAGGGGAGGGATGATGTTGAAGAAGACCTTCAGCAGGTCAAGACTCTCTCCAGACACACTGGACAAGGTGAAGATTGGCGTTATGCTGCCAGGAAGAGCACAAGCACATCATCAGGACACAAAGGTATAACAGTCTAGTTTCTAACCTCTACTAGAAGGAGCAGACCTGTAACTACATAGCACTAAATTACAGACAAGTTCATGTAATTATGTATATCAGTGTGTTTCATACCTGGGTGACTGGGCGAACTGCTGTGCTGCTGTGACGGCATCGTCTGTACTGCTTACAACCATAGGCACCTTGTTGCAGCCCGGCTGCTTCAAGACACGCTCCAGCTGCCTCACTGTGCGCTCCACCGTGGCCCGTGTACACAGGTCCACCTTACTAATAACAATAAAGATGGGCACCTTCAGTGCCATGGCGAGGCCAAGATGCTCCCGTGTTGTACCAGCTAGGAAAAGAGTGAGAATGGGGAAAAAGTCATAAGTTACAGCTACGCTTGCCTTCCATTGCCTCATATCACTAAGAGAGCTTTCACAACCAAGGCAATGTTTATTTGATCTGTTCAATATGATGGATTATATCTGATCCAGGGCAAGTTTACATTAAATAAGAAGGAAAGGATATCATCTTTTACTTAAACACAATCACATATTAATGTACACTATTGCCTCAGGCTGAATAAAACCTACAAACAACCACGTATGGAAATGGCATGATCAAGACAGGGCCCCATAAAACATCAAATCAATGTGTCTTCTGAGGATTTTATTCTGTGTACAAACAGTTGCTCTCTCACAGAAGTGCAAGCAGTTCTTTAGAAATCATCACAGCTTCTAATCTGTGCAGTTAAGACATGTTGTGACCGCAGATAACGTTGGTTATCTGTAAGCTGGCAATTAATGTCAAAGATCACATACACACTGACAAGACTGGGAAGAATTTCCCATGACGTACTTATTGTTATGTCAACGGAGAGAACACACAGGATAACAGAGCAGGGTAACATATACCATATATAGTAATTATGTCACTGCATATGTCGTCCAAAATGGCAATTAATAACCAGTCTAAACCAAGACACTTGTTCCAAAGTCAGCTGTGTCCTGGGCGCATGTCTGCTGGGTTATGTTCTTTGTAAACAAAGCTGGCACGTGAGTAGGTTATGTCTCAGTCGGATATAGGTCTCACCTCGTCTTAGGTCAGAGATTTTAAGGATACTGTCCCATAACATACATTTACAGGCTGACTGAGACGGAACATACCCTGACCTCTTGTCAGCTGAGCTGCAATGTTTTGCTGGCTGTGTTATTTTCGGTGCATTCAGGTTAAAGATGCATCGGAGAAAATGTAGTACCTCATCCTTCAGCTTTGATTACTTGCCCTTTGGCTTGTTGGCTCGTCACAGTTACAACCTAAGACGAGCCCTATGCATTACGCAGATCAGTTGCTCTGTTTCATAATTAAAGCTGTAGCTCTTGGGTTGCAGACAGCATGTCCCTTTCTGTCTGCTGCGTAGCTGAGGTGGTCCTCATTCTTGACCTCATTTTCCCCAGCATGCCCTACTTCAGACATACACACAAACATAGTAATGTGTACCGTGCAGCACGGAAATTCAAGCACAGATAAACATCAATTAAAGAAGATGGAGATGCAGGTTTTAAAAAAAATGTGTAGTACTGCATATCAAGTATTTTCTCAGATTTCAATTTCAAAATCAGCTAATTTATTCATGGTGTTTTTAGGCCCCAAGATATTAAAGTGCATGTGTCCTTGTCAGGAGGAAATTTGTATTCCTAAACTTCAGGGTCAAACTTCATTTCCTTTTAATTATGTGTTTTTACAGCAGCGGGTGTATTTTCTTTTTGTTGTTGGCATAATCCTAATGAATGAATATAAATCAAACACTAGCTATTTACTGAGGGACGTATCTAGGCCAAGGACAGACTGATCAGAGATTTACATCCATTCTATTGATGCCAAATAACTGGAAAAAAAAAAAAGCATAAACAAATAGCAAATTCACATGCATTTTTAAATATACTGGGACTGTGCAGAACAAGCTTTGGAGTGTTCCAATATTTACCTATTTGTTTTGGTATTTATGCTACTACTGGGGTTAGACAACAGCAAAAAAAAGGGTTAATAAAACAAAAGTCAAGGTTAAGAATCTTTTGAAAAATTACTCAAATCATACATTAAAAAGGACCCTAAAACCAGCTGAACACATCCATCTGTACAGTAACAGCAGCTCAATATAGCTCACTTAATAAGCAGGCTGTGACGTGTAGTGCGAGGTAACAAGTGTTGTCTCAAAGGCTCAGATTTCATATACAGGTCTCTGTGCTACTTACGAAAGGAAATGCAGCTACAGATTGCCTAATAGGCAAATGAGATTTTGTAGAATTGCTTTTAAAATGCACACACAAACACAGTGGAGCTCTTACTAGAGTCCACTTGCTCACCGTCACCCAGTCATCTGACAGAGTTGACATAAACAGAGATATGGCACAATGGTTTAGTGATCCAATGCTGCTGCCTCCCCCAGTGGTGTCGTGTGGCTTTGAACCCCAACTTCTAACAACATACCTTAAAAACTACTTCAAAATGTGTTCTACTTCTACAGCAACAAAAGTAAACAAACAACATACCATCACGTACAGTACACAACTGTCTAGCCTGTCCCACCAGCTCAGGTTTCAAAGTATGTCCTCCCTGGACACAGGCTTCCTGCACTCAGTCTCACTTGCTGTTATCATAAAGCGTCTGGGTTGGTGAAAGCACATCATGCACTAATACTGAATCTATAAATAAAACATAAGCTGAAATATGATGTCTAAGTGAGGCTTATTATTTTCCTTTTTCAGATAAAGATCAGAATTTAAGTGAAAGTACTTTAAATTTAAAAAAAAAGATGAATTGATTTTAAAGGGTTCAAAGTTGGACTGCAAAAATCCTTCATGCAACACAAATTATATGTAAATTATTGTGTTCTTTTGTAGCACGTGAGCAACTTATTTGCATTGCCTTTTTAGTTAGGGTACATGACGTGTATCTTGAGCTGTTGCCTGGTTGTTGTTTACCCTGTATCCTGCACAGTGTCTCCTTGGAGAAGGAAACACACCAGCTTTTAGATGTGTGGAGACTTAAAATTCTGGTGGAATTCACTCTAAAATGATCAGCTTATTCAGAAAAAAAAATCTGGGTATTTAATAATCACACAAAACAGAAAGCCTCACCACTATTTAAAAGGCTGCCTGCAAGTATTTAGGGCAGTGACTGTAAATTGTTATGTCCTTTTGCAAAGTCAGCAATGTTAAAATACACAAGTTTACTGACCCTTCTGCTGGGTCGGGTTTAGACTCAAGCACAGAACTACCTCCAGTGGGTCATACCGCTCCGACATGAATGGCCGGTATTTGAGATATTTCGGGACTAGCTGTAGCAGGCAGGGACGAGGAGGAGGGATAAAGGGGGCGTTTTAGGAAGGATGGTTTGTTACGTAAGCTCAGATATCACATGTCTGCAAAGTGCCAAGCACAGCTGGTCAAGTCCACTACACTGTAGAGTGTGGTGTACACAAACATGGGCTCACTGTCAGATGAGCCCTGCAAGTTTGTATTACCAGCTTGTGAAAGATTCATTCTTAATTTGGGGTAACTAAATAGTCAGGTGGCTGGATAGAGGACACAGAGAGAGACAAAAGTACATTTTAATTGACACACACACACACAAAAAAAGAAATCGGATTAAAATAAATGCTCACCAATGCCAGTGTTTGCGCTGACGACCAGCATCGCAAAATCTGGACAGTAGCTGGTGAGGCCAAAGATGGTGGTCTTCAGGTACTTGTGATGACCCGCCAGATCAATGAATGTGATCATTTTAGAGGCGCTCTCACAAATCTCCTCTGCTGTTCGAGACTCACTGTAATTCACAACCTATAGGAAAAAAAGTAAAGCTAGATATTAGCTACTAATATTACTTGAAGATGGAGCAGTTTGGTGAGTTTTACACTGTACGAGAATTCAAATCCACCCAGGTTGCAACAACCATAACACCATTCATTTAGCTCTTGCTGCTGCTTCAGACAAATGCTGTAAAGTGTATATAACTAGGCTGCTTATTACTTATTCTTTGGCAGTGGGTGTTTTCTCACCTCCCCTTTACTGTTAAAGCCAAGGATCTCAAAGCTGATGCTTGAAGTGCGTCCAGTCTGGATCTCATGTAAATGTCTGAAGAGGTTGAGCCTCGCTCTTCCCCGTCCATTGTCCAGCTCACCCTGTGTCAAAACCCCTAACAGCGTGGACTTTCCTGAATCCACATTGCCCAGTACAGCTACTCGTAGGTCTAGGAACTACAGAGGGGGAGAAATAAATAAATAAATACAATTCAAATGCTGCACAGTTAAAAATGAACAGAGTGGACAAACAACACGCCTTCACAGTCGGCCCACTAACCTGCTGGTCATCTGGCACCTTGCGAATGAGAACTTCAGCAATCTTACGAGGCACATCGGAGTCATAATCCACCTCCCTCTCTCTGAGAACGGCGATGTCAGCTCCAACTCTGTCAGGAAAAAAAAAGAAAGAAATTGATGAATCTGAATTGCATAACAACCTCTCTCCAGTTTTGGTCAGTTTGTACTTTCCATCAGTTTAGTTTGAGTTTAGTAAGGGAATCTAAAAGCAACTGTCTGATTAAAGCGGAATAACAGACATTACTCATAGCAGACATTTTACAAGATTATAGTCGGAAAAGCACACGTGTACCTGCTCACACTAACAATGGCTGCAATCTATTAAGGTGAGCCCTTGTCTGAGCATTGTATTGTGCATGCTGGCAGACTGACATGGGTTAATTAGACAGTTAATGGAGCGCAGCCATTGTTAAGGTTATTAATTACTCCTGTGCTTTTGCGGCAAAGACAAATCAAAATGTCTGCTGGGGAAAAAGGTGTGTACAGAAAACAAAAAGAAAATCAAGGTATTTTGTGGACTTACTTCTCTGCCAGCCTATGGAGCGTTTTTAGCGACGCCCTCATGTCCTCCTCTGATAGTCCCACCAGCATGCCGTTATCTTCAACACCTATTTGATAGACAGCTTCGCCTCGACCCTCCTGCAGTCGCCATTTCATTTGCGTGGCCAGGTGCTCAAAGCGGTATTGTGTGGGGTTCACCAGCTTCAGCTACACAAAGAGAAGACAGCGGTGTTTAGCCTAAACCTAGACTGTGAGGAGTTTGTCATTTAATAATACTGATTCAAATAACTAAAATTACAAAGGATTACCTTTGGACAGAGGCAATAAGAAATAAAGCCTGTGTCGGTGTAGCGGGGAAGCAGCTGTCCAGATACTAAAAATGCTCTTGCTAATCCACTGTGGTGTTAAATTTCCAGGGCGAGACTGTACTTGTATATTCTGATGTATGTATTGCTGACTGACTGCAATAATGAATTAGCTATAACATCTACAGAATTGTTTTGAACCAGTATGGCCGACATGAAACATTTTTATATGAGGCAACGAGCTCTCCTTGAGAGACAACAAAATATTATAATAAAGGAACACATATCACAGCTAATTTGCTTACCTTGTACTCTATGTTTCCCTCTTCAGCCTGAGAGACGGGGAGAGAGACAAAGAGAGAGACAGAAAAGGAACAACAGCTGTCAGACCGTAGAGAAGTGAGACAACAGGCTATTGATTTGTTAAAAGACAAAAAGAGAAGCAACCTGACTGACTGAGCTGTGCTCCTGTGAATAGGTGGTCACTGACAGCTAAACAAACTAACTGCTTAGCTAGCCTTTATACACACATATATAACATTTTATTAAACAAAGCAAAAAGGGTGTAAAGGTTACATTCAATAACTGTAAGGTCAACTAGGCGATCTCCCTAAAAGTGGGACAAATCTATAAATATATAACAGTTGGGGGTCACTTTAGGATCATGGAATATGTTGAACCTCATAAACAGTTGACTGCCATGGTGCTATGACACTTTATCTCTTTAACTACAAGACAAGTTTTATAAAAAACTTACACCACAATCTAACCCTGAAAGAAATATGTTTGGCTCAGAGGTCAACTGTGATGGTCTATTAGTAGCTCGAGCTAACATCATGTTTACTTCCTCGTTTTTGAGAAAATATTGACAGCTACTGAGTTAATTATAATTCAAGTAACTAACGCAGTAAATAAATAAATTTCCTAGTAATATTTAGTGATTGTGTAGTAGCACAGTCCTTCTAAGACTATAAATAGTCTGACAGGCTATATAGTACACTACACCCGCCCCCCTATTTACAAACACAGCTGTTTGCAATGCTAGCTAGCTAACTATTAGCCACCTAGTTATGTCAAATGGCTTTTGATTAACACACATTTGGCTTGTGACTCCAAAAGTGCAGCAAATGGCAGATTAACAACTGATAGTAAATGTGAGATTGCGTATCTTGGCCCGGCATCTTCATTCATTTTCTTTTTCACCGACTAGCTACGTGTCACTGCAGGTTCACAGACAAGTCAGAGGAGGGAAGCTAACGCCGGGGACAGGAAATGAAACCGAACGTATGATTTGCGTTACACATAAACAGAAAGCAGCCAAACACCAGTTAGTTTACTGTCATTACCAGACTTCATGTGTCGTAAATAATATTATTAGCTAGCTCTAGCTGTATCGTTTCCACCTTACCTCCGGAGGTAGATACGGGGTGTTATTGCTTGGTTTGAAGTTGCGAGAGAATCGAGCTTTTGCCTTCTTGCTCTTTGCAGACGCTTTTTTGGGGGCTACCCCAAAGCCGTTCCCCGACTTGGACGCAACACCTTGAGACCCAGAGCCGTGTCCATTTCCTGAGCCAAATAACTCCGATACCCGCGCATCCATCGGCTACTTTGGAACCTAACTTGTTAGCTTACCACCACCTGAACGAATAAAATGCTATGTTATTAAAATAAATCTCGAACCAGGCATGGAGGGGCTAATATTTAACTGTAATTATCCCGCCAGTGGCAGCTTATAGCCCCCAAAATAAAAACAAAGCGCCGACCTCCCCCTAACTCCTGAAACCGAACAATAACAGCACCGTCCGAGACTATCCTTTTGAGTTTACAGTGAGCCTACGTCACGGCCCGAAATGTCAAAGAGGTGCGCCTGTTTTATTACACGATAGAGCGCGAGTGAGCGGTTGCTTCTGTTGTCTGGCTGCATTGTATCTTTAAACTCCGCCCGCCTGACTACGCGGGTCAGCACAGCGTTCGCACACATACACACGCCGATTTGCAGCCCTTTGCATCAGACGAAAAAGGAAATATTTGTTTGCAAAAAAAACTTTAGGAAGTCTGTTCACAAAAGATGATGACACAAAATCGAAAAATGTGTCATCAGCTCAGACACGCAGCATCTGACCTATAGGGCTGGCATTTGGAGGCTTTGATACCTTTTCAGTCATGTATTGATATTGTGTATTGTCGATATGTTTTGGTTTTCAGTGACGTGTTTGCTTTGTTATTGTTGTTTTAGCTGTAAAGGGCGTTTACTCTGTCATCCCTTTGTTGGGTTTTAAGTTGTGTTTAATTTATTCAACGCTTTCAGTACACCCTTGAAGGCTGATCTTTTTTTAAAGGCACTATTAATAGGATATTTATTTTTATTGGTATTTTATTTTTTATATCACCTTTTAACTTTTGTTTTTTTAAAGACTGTGACTATATTAGCTTCTACAAAGATGATGCCAAACAAAATGTTGTTGTATTTTTTTGTACAATGAAAATAAAGCTTCTTCTTTATATCTGATTTCTTATTTTACAACACTGAGTTGGCATATCCATTATATTTACTGCCACTTAAAAAACAACAACAAACAAACAAAATAAAACAAAAACAAACAGAGGAAGAAAAAACATGGCTTGGGGACAAGAGTGCCCCCTAGTGCCCCCTAGGGACACTCTGTTTTGAAGGTGTTTTGCCCCAACAAGTCTGTTAAACTGATATGAGCTGTCCTGGGCCCCTTGAGAGAACCTCTGAGTATTTTGGCTCAGTTGTTGTTACGGTTTGAAAGATGATCTCATTGTGTATTTCAAGTGTTGTTTAGCAATTTCATCATAATATAGGCTAACTGGGTTTTAAAAAGTAATTAAATACATTTGTTATGCAAATTGCCTTATTTACCTCCAGACTAGATTTGAAGTTTTTGCCAGCAAGCTTCATTATATTCGCTCCTGCTGTTACAGTCACTTACTGTTCTTAATACATATGTATATTAGTTGTATTAATACTCAGGTTCAAGTGGTTTATTCTCCAACATTATCACATATTGTACACAGGGATATTTCAGCTTGTTAAGCCTGAGTCCATTCATTTTCTGAGGCTATATTTTGAAATGTGTTCCATTTAAAACAACATTGTCTGACTTATGTTTGCCACTTTAGGATCACACAGGCATTGAATGTAACACAAGCATTTTCCAAGGTCATTTAGGATTAGTTGCATATTTACTCAAAATGGGTTAAGGTCAGATAGATTTGATACAATCTAGTTACATAAAATACCCTAAAACTCCTTCCTCTGCTCCTTGCTCTGAGCATTTTTGTCTGTCCAGAAATATGTCATTTAAAGACCTTTTGAAAAAAACAAAATTCTGTGTTTCTGCACATTAATTTGCTGTTTCCAGACCCTCAAAACACAGTTCACACGCTCTCTGGCTGTATCTTCTTGCAAAGAGACAGAACAAGGGGACAAGAGTGCCCCCTAGGGACACTGTTTTGAAAATATCAGTATGTTCCCCACTCTGATCTGAGCTCCTCTGGGCCCCTTGAGAAAACCTACAAGTTCGCATCATTGCAACATGCAATACAACATTTGACAAGTATGCTGGCTTGGTTTTTGATACCATTGTTTAAGCTTTACCTGATGACATCCACTGGGTTTATAAATTAATTTATTTGTTGCACAGATTGCCTAATTCATCTAGATTGTAAATTGTCATCACCAATGTTCACAGCATTTGCTCCTGCTGTACAGTACTTCATGCATATGTCATACATACATACATCTTTCAGCTCTTCAAGCCTGATTCAATCCCTTCTTTTTACACTATATTTTGCAATGTGCAACTTTTCAATTTAAAACAAATTTCCCCGACTTATTATTTTATTTCCTTTAGCATCACACATGCACTGAATAAAAGCTAACCATCATTTTGGATTAGTTGCATGTTTACTTGAGATGGGTTAGATAGATTTAGTTGTAGTTGCACAAAATGCCTTCAAAGTTATTTCTCTGTACTTGTAGTCTGTCCAGAAATATGGCACGCAAAGACCTTTTGGAAAAGCAACAGTATGTTTCTGCACATTTATTTGCTGTTTTACAGAGCTCAAAACACCCAGTTCACATGAACTGAGGCTGCTTGTTCCTGCAAAGAGACTGAGATTTGAGAAAAGTCAGCCAACTCCCCTGTGGGAGATGAATAGTTCCAGAGTCTGGCATTTCTGAAACTCAACACTGATTGGTCAAGCGACCTCTGATGCAGAGGCTCAGCCCATTCGATCCTGGCTGAGAGAAGTGTTTTGAGAGTTTTATAGCCGTGAGTTCTTTCACACGTCCCCATTCACATCTGCACACATACACACAACGCTCTCCTGGTTCAGCTCCTTTGATCAGCATGAGCTATCCACTGGTGATACTGCTCTGTGTGGGACTTCTGCACCAGACTGCAAGAGCTGTGAAGATGGATAAAATAGCAGATGAAAAGATTTGTGGAGATGCAGAGTGCACATGTAAGTTAGAGCATTAAAAAAATAAATAAAAGCATGATGAAGAGAACGCATCCTGAAAGAGATCTCATATTAAAAGCACACAATAAAATACGTGTGCTTGATAGAGTTTCAGTCGACGCTTATAATTCACTTTCCTGTTTTGTCTTCTCTGCTTTATCAGATGTTCTCTCCATGGCCACAGCCCTGGATGACTTCATTGCTCCTGACTGCAGATTCATCAACATCAGGAAGGGTCAGATGGTTTACGTGTATTCTAAACTCGTACCAGCGGAGGGCACTGGAGTCTTCTGGTCTGGAAGTGTATGTGCATATTTGTGGCATGTCATTTAATAACGCTGCACACCAGCAAAGGCACAGAGGGTTTGCTGTAACAAACGTCCCGGCCATTCTGACAGGAGCAAAATGTCAAGAAAGATATTTGGTTAAATATTGAATTCCACTGTATCTGAAATGAGCAAGGATTAAATTATGCCAGGTTTTGTAAGGAAGGTTAAATGCATAAAACATATACAGTGTGGTGCATGTTAATTTGCTAGAAGGTGCCTTGTTCTTTTCGCTGGCAGGTTTACAGTGAGCGGTATGTGGACCAGATGGGCATCATCGGATACTTTCCTGCAACTGTGGTGAAGGAGACACACAAGTTCACGGTAGACACAGTTAAGATGCAAACAACTGTGAGTATATCTGTGTCTTTTATAGGACATAGCTTGTGATGAATATTTCTTTCTTTGTTCATTTTATGGAATTATAGATGGGGTCAACTTTATGTTTTGCATTTCTTTTCAGGACATGGACTTCTACTGTGATTAAGGCATGACAGAATGAAAGCTTCCTCCTTTCAAGGCTTTCTTTCAGCAGCTCTGACTTTAACAGGACAATTATTTAGTCATGTCCATGTGTCAGACTATGTGCCATTATATCCTGTTTGCATCGCCTTCATCTGGAATGAAACTGCCTCAAGCTTTCTGTGTATTTTGCTCAATAAACCTTTCTCCACGTCATTTCAAAAAATCTTGATTATATGAAAAGACAAGAATCAGTTTTCCAGTTTTGACTTTTTCAAGCAATTTTACTGTGCATCTCTGCTAACATCCAGTAACCAAGTGGAAAATAGCTGCTGTGAAGACCTTCACCTGTCGTAAACACATTATCTGATTCAATTTGAGACGCCGATCTTTTTTTTATTTGAGTGTCAAGGTTTCTTCTGCTGTTATCAGAGACAGTTTTGTGTTACACATGAATCGTTGCTTGCCACGAATCATTCTAAAGTAAGAGGGGAAGAAGTCAATTGATTACCCCTTTTCCTTCTGAAAAGAAACGCGATATTAGAGAAATAATTGCACAGAGATGTCACGGCTGGTGTGCAGAGCTCAGGGCAGAAGGCCAAGATGCAGACACTGACTAGAAATCGTTTGGTAATTTTAGCCACAGCAGGCTTATAGGCAGGCAGACAGGTACATGCTAGGACACGGAAAACTGGTGGTAACAGGCAGTAGCTGTAACACACTGGGAGGAAAAAAAAAATCACTGATAAACTGAAAAGGAGAACGAAATTGAATAAATATAAAAAAAAGTGGCAACGGGGAAATGGGAACAAGTGGGTAAGTGGGAGGGAAATTACCAAAATGCAGGGTTAGAGGTGCTACTGCAGGACGAGGGATTCAGGTGACAGAGAAAGATACGAAAATGAAGTTAGGGACAAGGACACAGGCGGAAATAATGTCTTAAAATCCATTCATCATCTACCCTAACAGTTTTGCCTTTTAGTGATTCCTCGATAGCTGATAAATCTAATGAGATGCATCAACACAGATGAGGTCATGAGTTTTGCTGATATGTGGTGTCGCATCAGGTCAGTAAATCACAGTAAAAACTACAACAGTAGTGAAAAAATAACAAACACTATATGCCATAACAAATATTCAAACTGGAGTAAAGTCAGCACTCAGAATGCAAATACAAAGGTGGATTGCATAAAAATGTATTCATCAGCAAGCTACAATACAGTTGACCTACTTGCTTCTTTTCAATGTATTTTTATGTTTTGACCTTACAGCAGAAACATCAGGATGCACCAGTTCTGCCCAAAGCCCTGCAACATGTATTATATTATTCTGAATTATGTCAGTAATTCCTTAAACGCTTACAAGGACTGCTTCTTGCCAGTATTGCAAGTATTTTGCAAATACAACGTGAAAAGCTCAAAAAAATGCTCCAACGATACGAGATATGAAATTATCATTTCCTCAAGGAGATTACATCTGTTTACCAGTCCGCCTGCCTCACGCACCCACCCACACAGCTTCCAAAGAAGTATCATGATTAAACGTGGCCTGACATATTTTCGCTGTTAAGACTCTTTCCAAAAGGTCGACTGGAATCTCTTTTTGATTGGTTTTGAGTCATCTGTCATATTTCCTTTCTGTGTCACAGCACCCGCCCAGATATAGTAGCGAATGCAGCATCTCAATCAAGTCTTTCTCATTCACTACAGTGGGATTATTAAAACTCAAAGACATTTTTATTTTGATAAACTCTTGCTTTATGTTCTTCAGAGCTGCCATTTAATTTCTCAGGAAGTCTATAGCTGAACGTATTGATTTTTTACGGCCGCTGCAAACAGGTCATTTCCATTAGTTTATTTCTGTTTGACCAGAGGCATTCTTTGGTATGCTTACAAGTTTAGGAAATAGGGCTGTCACACACACGATCAATCTCCTGCTGTCCCCTACTCAGCACAGATCAATACAAACCTGCTTCAAATGTGCTACCACAAAATGTCACTCAGCAGAAACATACCTGGGGCATGTCTAAAGACAGGAGGGAGGAGAAGAGAAGAGAAGAGAAGAGAAGAGAAGAGAAGAGAAGAGAAGAGAAGAACAAATAAGCGCTTTAGAAAATAATCTCAATTCAGAAAAATACCATCTGTCTCAATATGCGGTGCTATTGGAATGAAATTGGAATCATTACGGGGTATCCGCAGAGGAACTGGATGCTGAATTCAAGGGTTGTTACAAACAATTGTCCCAACGAGGTGAAAGGCTACGGGATCTTTTCAGCTGATTGCCAATTGAAGTTGTAGAAGAGTGTGCGTGCGTGCGTGCGTGGGCCCATGCAAATCCACAAAATCCACAAATCACAGCAAGTTAAGTCAATCTTCAGCGAGACAGCTGTAGCTTTAGGGTGTTACCATGGTGACAGGCAGGGATACTGTGACAGAAGAGATTGATGTATGTGCACGCCTGTGTGTGTGTGTGTGTGTGTGTGTGCTTCCTCCATGTGAGCTTAAAGGAGCAGCTGCCAAATGCAGGCTACAGTAGGTACGTTTTAGTTTTTTTTTTTCCACCCAGTGTCACACCCACACCTCTGCAGGAGGAGCGCAGCACCCTGTAGAGCAGAGAAATCAGCAGCTTCAGATCTGGTTAGCATCTGACTGTGACATTTCAGACTTGGGAAACAAAAGTATTTATTGTTTTTTTTGTCCCATTCCAAAAAAAGAAACTGGTATGTGTGGAGGATGGCAGTGTTGATACAGTAACTTCCAACAAGTTTTTTGCTTTTTTTCCTTCAAGGATGAACTAATTATAGGAGGACCAGCAAAAAGATAATGTGACAAGAAAATGTGTGGAAAAAAAAATTCCTGGATAAGACAAAACACTCCGATCGCTGTGGCGAAGTCTTAAAAAAATGATGTAACCGTACAGGATTGACGTGGGAATAAGAAAATAACAAGATTGAGAAGGAGAACATTTGAAGTGCAAACATACTGTATTGCTCCCCAGACATGGGATGACTCAGCGTGAATGTTTTTTCACTGAAGCAGCTCATTTCTTTCCTTTGGCAAACAAGCGTCTTTGTCCCCCTGAGAAAAAAAAAAAAAGGTATTTGCTCAGGACATTGACAGACAGAAAACTAATTTGCCATCCTCTAGTGTGATGGAGGACTCTCCGCCGTATGTATACATGCACAACTACAGGCAAAAAGGGGCTGACTTAATCCGCAGTGTCGTGGAGGCGCTTGAATGATCGGGTTTGTCGGCCCAAATACTCTTCAGAATGTCAGAAAATGCCAGCTCACCGCTTGTTTTGAACCAATCAATCAATCAGTCGGCTCGAATCAATCACTCCCTAAAGCCCGCGGATCGGCGCTGTCCTTCTCACTTGATTAATATCTTCTGCATTTCCAATGTCGGGCTTGTTTTGTGTCAAGAATGTGTGCAAGAAAAAAAAGAAAAAGCTCATCGGATCACGCGTTTGATGCCATATTTCAAGGATACGTGACAAAAGAAGTGATTCATTGCGAAGAAAAGTGCAACTTCAACAATATTCTCCCTCTCTGTCAGTATTTATCCATCTAACTCTCTTGTTCTCTCTCCTCCACTGTGTCCGTGTTGTATCTCTGAGTCACGTAATTGCACAAGCCAGTGTAATTCCCCCCCATTTTCTCAGTCACACAATGACACAAAGAAGCCATTGATTTTATTTCTTGTGTGTTCAACCCTTTCCAAACACCTCGGCGCTCTGTTGTATCTACTGTCTGATGTTTGCTACTCAATCCTGGTGGAAAGAAGACGTATGAGAAGCAGCAAAAAAGTGATAAATAGTGAAATAAGCTACATTTCCAAGAGATCCATTTGTTCACTACAATCACCTTTTAAGTGAGTCAGCGCACATACATCCTCCAGTGAACAGTTTTAATGCCTCCTGGAGAGATTGAAAGCGTGATGGGATGGGCTCAGTGGGAGCGACGAGGAGGAGGAAGACTGTCTGAATGAGTGTGAAAGAAGCATTGACGATTTTTCGGTTATTCCTCAACTCATCATTCACCTCCATTTTTTTTTTTGTCACACCTGAATAAACCTATTTCTTCAGGACAACCCTCTCCTCACCTTGTGAGAAAACCAACTTCCTTTCATTGTTTTTTTTTTTCTTTCCCTCCCCTGTTTTTGCCAGTCACCCTGGTAACCAGAAAGATTCAGTGAAAGGTTACAGTATGTGTCTGGCAGTGGATGCTGGTGTTTGGGAGGGATTAGCGGTGCGTCAGCTGACCTTCAACCATGATCCAAGAGAAGCTTTATGTGACGCACCTAACTATCTCTATTTGGCTAATTGTGTTCTTTAAGGTCAGGGGGTCAGAAGGCTGGAAAAAAAAGGAAATGAATGACACCACGAGGAAATTAGATGCATTTTAACCTATGCAAATCAAGAGACCTCATTCGGAGATCGCTTGGGCGCAGTATAGATGCATTAGCTGATATAATGAAAGTCCAGCACATTGGTATATGACAGCGCATGGAGTCACAAATCAAAGATCACTGAATGATTGAGGGTTTATCTTGTCAGTCACATGTCTTCCACTAAGTAGCTTACAAGTCGTCCACATAAGATGCTGAAAATGAATGAAATCAGAATGAAATCTGCATGCAAACTTATCAGATTTAGATTTTTAGGACAATCCAGCAAAGCATATTGTATCTATATCTCATTAAGTATTCAGAACTGTGCCGTCTCAAACAGTCCTGCACAGGCCACATATTGAATTCACATTTGTCAGAAGCTGTAACACCAAATACATTCATATCCACAAAATCTGTGCACTATTAATATTTCTCTTTTGCTCCAAGGAACGTCACAGGAGGTCATTCCTCCCGACAGCGTTAAGACTTTTTAATGCTTTAATCTAAGCACATTATCACTTGCACATTTCTGTATCTCTCTTATAGATTCTTGTAAATTTTGTTGACTTCCTTCTGTATCATATTGTCTATATTTTATCTTCATTTTATACCCTACCTTAATATTCTGTGTTGTCTTTTTGCTCTGTTTACCCCATTTGTTGAACATTCATGCTGCTGTAACAACTGAATTCCCCCCTTGGATTAATAAAGTCAGTCTAACTCTAGTATTTCTACTCATGAAAGAATTAGTGCAACACCATCCAGAGGAATTTCAACAGTCTGAACTCTTACTTATGTATATTATTTGTTTATTTTTCTACTAACATATCTTAAATGTTTGGACTATCTCCCCACTGTGGGAATAACACAAGCTTATAGTATCGTATCATAAGTGCTGATGTTATGAGGGTAATGTGGGGAGGCACAGTGAAAGATTCTGGGTTCTTTTTATGTGGCATTTCCATGTTCTCCCTGTGTTTATGTGCTTTCTCTGATTGGGCTCCACTCTGATCCAAAGATACGCAGGTTTAGGCGGCATATCTGTTGGCCACATATAGCCTGAGACCACCCCTCCCTCTCTTCCCCTCACCCTTCTGATGTCTGATGAGCAAGAAGAGAAGAAATCTCTTCAGTCTTTTCAGCACATTATCCTGTAAGGGTGTCTGGGTTTTGCACAGCTTTGAAAAGTTCCTTTGTATCAGCTGACCTTACCGGAGAGGCGATGAAGCCGTCTGAAGGGAGTCAACAAAGGACATCCTCTATTTATTCCTTTTGCTGTACATTTGTCGCTGGGAGGTCGCAACTACTTCACACATCCATAATGCATTAGGTCACAGATGACGAGAGGTATCCGGGAATGTTGTGTGATGTGTTTGATCCTTACATGTTTGTGACCTTGTCTGCAGAAAAAGAAAAAAAAAAAGAGATCACGCTTTTAATCTCAGTAGAAGCCTGCTTTTCAAAGGGTTTGCAGGATTTCAGCGTGGCACCAATGAAAACGAGTCATTTTGTATATCTTTATTTATTTATTTTTAGTATATAAACACCATAAAAGCTATTAAGCAGAGACACAAAGCTTTACAACCCTCTTATATAAAGTACGCTGTGAGGGCTCTTAGAAGCGAGAGAGTGCAGTTTTCTTATACGTAACTAAAAAGGGGGGTCCTTTCTGTCCCGAGGAGTATCCCTGCATCAGGCTGACGTATTATTTGAAGAGAAGAGAAATAAACACGCTATCATTTCCTTTATTTGCAGCTATTGGATTTGAGGAAAGCTTCCGTCAGAAATCTTCGAAATGTTTTTGCGGAGGGTTTTTTTTTTTTTTTTTTGCACAAGCCTCTGAGCTATGAATAGACTGAGTGTTTGTCATGACAACCAATTACCCATTACAAAAGCAGCAAGGCTAAGTAAGGCAATTAAGTGGTGAAACTAAATTGTGTGTTGCACTGTGTTTCTGCTCGCAAACGTATGTGTCTGCAGACAGCAGCATGTTCTTGTGCTTGTATTTTACACGGGGATATTTGTGGCCTTGTGCTTCATTTCTACGCATATGTTGATGTGAACTGATGTATTTCAAGCATAATTTAATGCTGCTGTGTTGCATAATTTTTTTACTTAACAATCTGAATAACAAACTTAATTTTAGCCCTCGCAACCTCAAGCACTTTCTGGGTGTTTTTCCACATTTTTACTCACTGTGGTTGCATTTTTCGGTGCAATATATAAAGTCCTGCACCTCTGTGGAAACAGCACCATGATGGCTAGAAGTGGAGATAACTCAGACATATCTACAAAGCAGTATGATTCAGTCATAATGCCACAAATCATATAAAAAGAAGTGAATTTCTCTGATGATCTGTTTTACAAAAATGGGAGAAAAACAAAACCCTACGATGAACATTTTTATCAAGTGGCCCCAGATGTTACCAATACTGGAAAAAATGGTGACTCAATATACTGAAGATATTTCACTATTTACATTTTAAGTTTGTTTCCCACCTGCTCTGTGTAAACACACTTCAGCCCAGTTAGGCAAGAAGGAGAACATCATTTCTTGTTTACTGCACAATACGGTTCACATCAATAGTTTTGGAGGAGTTCTTTTTTGTACATTTTTAAGTAAAACATGAAGAATTAAGTGACTTTAATGAAATATTATGATTTTAAGCATGAATTTGGTTAATATTCCTACCTGAACCGCATGTCACACATTAATTCAAGAACAGTCAGAAAGCTGAAAATTGATTCTTTCTGCTTTTTCATAGTTCCTGGCTCTGATAAACAGCTCAATTTTGGCCAATTTTTCAAGATAACATGCCTTTCTGACCCACTGCTGGGTTTTGGAGTTGAATTAAGCAAACGTACTTTACAGGGAATAGGTACTGCTATACACAACAAATCCAAAGAATGGCTTAAAATGACTTTTTACTTTGTGATAATGATATAAAATAACTTACAGTTAAATAAATATTTCCAGTGAATAGTAATGAAGTCAGACAGACATACAGGAGGACATGTTTCAAACGGTACAACTGTGCTCATCACCAAAAGATTATATATGGCAGGGTTTTTAAACACAGCAGTTCTCTTTTTGAAAGCTGAATCTTGATGTACTGTGTCAGCATGCTGCATTAGGCTGCATCTACTAGGTTTCGCCCTGTTGCTTTTAAGTTTCATATCTCAGTGTTGCAGCCACCCAAAGGTTGCTTCCGGAGAGTGACGTGACTGACAGTGATAGGGAAATAAAAACAGCTGTAATAGAACTTCTCATTATGAAAAAATAGCCATGTATGTGTCAAACAGTGTGGTATAAACTGAACACTTGCCTACAGATACATTAGAGGTATTAGTTAAGGGTTAAACAGGAAAAGTTCTGGGTATTAAAAGACAACTAAGTGTCAGAATACGGAGCCAAATTACATCCTGTTTTGTATAAAGCACCTGCCTCTGAGCCTTTACAGGTAGGCAGGCTGTCCTAGAGAGCTCGCGGGCAGTTTATAGACAAACCAGGTTTGTTAAGCCTAATGGTCCGCGTATTGATTGGCCGGGGTATCCTCGCAAATCGCAGGGGTGGAATGAACAATGAGACTCTCATTGAGGATCTCTAAATGCATTTCAGCTTGTAGTTTTATTGACCCTCCTGGAGCAGCCGGTGCTGTGTTTATTTACACACATTGCGTGCAGCCTGTTTTTTTTTACAATGACGTGATGGATCTGTGAAGAAGGCGTTGAAGGAAGCACATCATCCATCACAGTCCACTGGTTATAATGGTGAGCAGCTCTTACTAATGTAAATGGGGGGAAAAAAGTGGCCTTGGTTAGTGAAGTTATGGAGTGAAAACAATTAAACGATATTCAAATGAATTACTTTTACTCGATTAAATTAATGAGGCTACACTGAATAAATTAAACAGCACAGAATAGAACTGTTAATTAGCCGACTTCACAGTCAGTAGACTGGAATGGCAGGCTTATCGCTTAGCTGCTGTCAACTCTGTGCAGTTACTGAGCTACAAAGAGACTGTGGCCGTCACTAATCCCAGGCTGGCTCAAATCATGCAAGTTCTCACATCTGTGTTAAGAGTCGGATGAAAGGTGTCAAACTCCGTGTTTCCATGAGAGTCACTGCTGCCGCTTACATGTGCTCGTATACAAAGGGTGCAATCTGAGGGAGCGTTGTCAGGGGCAGAAGCACGGAAAAAGATAAGTATGTATAATGCTCAGGCACACACATAATACAATAGATGTTTGTTTTTTTTCATTTCTCAGCTATGATGCTTAAAGGTGCTCTTGTTAATGACCTCGTGTCTAGATTCCTAGAAATGTTAAGTCCTGTTTCATTCATCGATTCCTTTCATTCTGTTTGTATTATAGATAATTCCAAACTTTGAGCAGCTAAAGCACATGATAAATCGCTAATTGCTCGCGGCTTGTTTACCCTATGCTCTGTGTGGCCTATGAAAAATATCCAATGTTTGCTTTCTTAATGGACTATGCTCTTTGGCTGAAAGTGTATAGGACAGTAGTGGAAAGAGGCTTGGAAACCTCTGAGATACCATTACCATTAGCCCTAATGTTCTTTTAAAATGGAAAGAGCATCAGAGCCCACACACAGAGACTGCTGTGTAGGCTGTTTGTGTGATGCAACCTCTTTGTCCTCATATCCCGCCAAGGTCGCTTGGCCTGTCCCCTTCCTGTTGTCACAGACACATTAGAAATTAGCCCCTTAGAAAAAAACAACAACAACAACAGACACGTCCCTGAAGCTTATGGGCTGATGCTGAACATTTTACGCTACATTCTCAATATTTATTTTTAGTATCCAAATAAACACACAGTCATGATATAGTCTCCTATGATATTTAGATTTTCGACACAGTAAGAATCTGAAGTGTTTGCGCTGTGGTTGCACAGACATGCACCATTTGTGACGTCTGTAACCTAAGAATAACAGATGGGAAGGATGACCTCTCCCGGTAATGTTACAGTTTCCATGTGAGTCAGGCTTTTGTCCGACATGTATGTCCAGACCGAGGACATGCGGCAACAGGGGTGTGCGACGGCGGTTTTAGTTAAAGTGCGATCATTTCCTGTTGTGCCTCAAAGGTCGGCGTATCTCTCTAAAAGGACATGCAGTGTTAAACAGTGTATCGTCGCACGTCACAGCCCGACTGAAGCTCATAATTGCTCTCACATCAGACTGGAGGTGGCTGACTTCACTGACGACCTAATGAGCAATACGAAAGGAAATGGGGAAGTTGGCAGTGCTATGAATAGCTGAGGACCAGGTCCAGCTCTGGAGGCTTGATTAGAAAGAATTAACTTTGAGGTGATATTTTCCACAGTGTCCAATCAGAATCATCAGCAACAAATGTGTCTGAGGTGTTTGATTCTGGCAGGTTGGGGGGCACTCAGCATGATACACTAGTAATGGCAATTAAACCGCTGCAGTCATGACATCAGCATCGTTTCTGAGCGCACGCTGGGCACGGATGCTCGTCTCGGTGACGAGGATTGCTTATCCACAAACTTACTGTAAACTCTGAAGCAACCCACTGATATCATTTAGCTGATTACTGTTGTGCTTTTTGACAAATGATCCCATTATGTGACACAAAGCTGGCAAATGAGCTCCAATGAAAGAACACAATCCGAACCATGCTGTATACTTTTTCCTACAGAAACCTGAAGGTCGAAACACATTTCAAAGCTGCCCACTTGAAAATACTACAGTGACGACTATGAAATTATTGTATCTCGGTGATAATGCTGCTTGGACATGTTCCATTAGCAGCACAGCGGGAACCTAAAGACCCTCTGAAAGAAGATGCTGTACAGTGCGAGCAGATAGCAAAAAGGCACATAATGATAGGATCACATGTTCCAGTAACTGGTGTGCAACAGAGACGCCAGAGTGTTTTGAGAAAAAGCACAAACTATTTAAATAATTTGCACACAAATTAGCGAACTACCTGCAGTCTCGAAACATTTCGATATTTTCCAGCAAAGATGTTATTTCCTTCAGAGTCCAAGTGAGTTTGCTAATTAATCAAATCAAGACTGAATGTTTCTTTTCTTTTTTCTTTTTTTCTTTTTTCATCTGCTCTCTCTCAAATGTGATTCATCTCTACAGCTAATTTGCATGTCCTTTTATTCCCTCCTAGGTGGTGCATTCATTAGGAGGCACAGAATACTCAACTCAAAATAAGTAATACACAGAGGGAAATAATTATTGTGATTATGCATAATCTTTGCTCGCGCAGTTGTTTTTCTTTTCCAATTAAACTAAATTTATATTCCGAATATGCTCTGAATATCAAAGCAGGTGGTACCTTTCGCTCTCGCTGCACCTCCGCCACCGTTTGTGCTACAGGCTGCAGCGTTGTGCTGTTCTGTGAGGCTCCGCTCAGGTTCTACGGGGATTTGGAGAAGAATCTGGAGAAGTTTATATCTGAAAAAGACAAAGAATAATATGAATAAAATGAAGATTTTGTGAGATGTAATGATTTAATGATACCCATCACTCCTATTAAATACATACTTTCCTTTTAGTGATCATGATTTAATGTGTTTAAATACTGTTATTCCATTCTCACCCCAGTACAACACTGATGCTCGACCAAATTACAACGCTAATCATCCTTTTTAATGTTAATGAATATTATGAGGCTTGCGGTTCGTCTGCTAATGGACTGTTAAACATACCACATAGTGCTCAGTGATTACATGTTTTTGACAAATACTTTAGTATTTATGATTTTCGAGAGTTTTTGGTAGCAAAGGCAAAGTTAAAAATAAGGATTTCATATTGTGGAGGTACCTTTCTGGTATCAGGTAGGCCCTTCAAGATGCTATCGTCGCTATCAAATACAAAAGCTATCAATCGTATTGGTATTTAAAGGCAGAAAACTGAATCTGCATTAGTACTTTGGCACTGAAGCCAAATGAAAACAGCTCATGTTGAATGTTAAATAAACATAATCGGAATTAAATTAGTACTTTTAGGTCAAATGTATGTCTTCAAGTGGAATACAACATTTCAACAGGCACTTGCTTATTCTTATAATTGCATAATTACAGACCCTGGTTTGTTTTCTTTGTTTTTTGGTTGTTCTTTTTTCTTTTATAATTAATATTTAAAGGCCAGGATAGTTTAGTCAGTATTCAAAGCATGAAGCATTATTCCGTTGGGTTACGAGGGTCATCATTCAGGATGATAAATATTCAGCTCTCATTCAGGTATATTACATATAACAATTAACTGCGTGAGTTGCTAACAAGTGGACCACAGAAAATATAATCAAACTTGATTTAAATTGCACTTGTGTTATTAGGGTAAATTAGAATTCAAATATAGTTAAGTTTAACATTGGAACAACGTAATGAGTGCTTTCCTCCAAGTGTCTCCTGAGTGCCGCCGATACTGGCCTGAGGTGGACACTTCAAGCTGCTCTCTTGGGTACAATGTTGTGAAAATTTCATTCTCAATTAAAATGAAGTTTACCAATCATCATAATAGTGCCGCAATAAGTTCAAGATTGAAAACAATCTCTGCTGGCAGTTTAACAAACACATCGACCCCAATACTAGATGACTGTTATGCAAAAGTACAACATTAAGCAAAGTGTGACGATAATAGGACTGATTGTAATGTTTGCTATAAACACATGCACATTAACAATAAAATATCTGAATGCATCAATGCCTGACATTTGCTAGTAGTATTGCAAATCTATAGCAGACACATTAGGGCTATACTACTGCCGACCTAAACATTGCTACAAAAACACTTGAAAGCACAAGTGAAGGTTGGTTTTATTATGTAAAATAAACGTGCTCCATTTGTTTGGCATCGATTTAGTGACACTTTTTCAACATATATTTGTGATAGCTGTGAAAATGTTGATTTAACATATATTTAGCGACCTTTCTGACCATCACTGTGCTTAACCTGTTAAGACCTGAGCTCTAGTTCGATATGTATATATATATTTTCTCTTTGCTGTTTGATCTGATCAAATAGCAGAGAATAAAAAATAAAAAATAAAAATAAAATAAATCTAAAAAAATATATTAAAAAACAAAATAAAAACACATAAAATTACAAAAAATCTAAATAAAAATATTAAAATAATAATGCTAATGCTAATGCTAATAATAATAATAATAATAATAATAATAATAATAATAATAATAATATAACCCAAAATGTGATGTCTAACCATGTGGACACCAGGTCTTAAGAGGTTAATGAAGGCAAAGTTTGCAACTAGTAAACATTTAGTGAACAGAGATATGAAAAACAGGAGTGAATAATGGACTTAAATTATATGCGAGGTACACAGAAACTCCAGTACTAATTTTGCCCTGTATCTGCTGGGTGTGGAAATAGGCAACACTGTGCTAATGAGTTTACTACATAAAAACATGGTTTTAAAAAAAAATCTGTTTACAGAAATTTTAAATATGGCATGCTACTGCTGGAAAACAGGTGCAAATTTGAATTAAAAAAAAAAAAAAAAGAACCTTGGCTGCTGTAGTACCACATACTGCACTGTAGTGTTGTTGTAGCTCACTGGTCAAGTTTTTTTTGTGCGTGTGTGAAAAGCATATTGTGGGTTTTCACTCTAATCAGTTGATGTCAGGTTGCACATTAAACATCAGTAGAATGTGGCTCACTGAGTCCATAAAAACTACAGTTCTGTGGACATGAGTTTATATTATGCTTCCTTTTGCCTCCAGGATGAGCAGAAGCCCAGGCAGGAATATCAATAGCGTCCATTTAGCTTGCACCCCATGGAGAGAAAAATCAAAACATCACAGCGGTGCAGCACTGGACCTCACAAATGAAAACTGTGGGTTGTTGCAACTTGAATTACCTGTTTCCCACAGGACAGAAGAGTCTTCCCTGAGACGCCCACAGACCTGCGGGGGGGGATGTAAATAGCACTTAGATGGCAACATAACAATTTTAGGAGCTAGATGAGAGAGGGAATGTTAAATGACACAGGGCTCTGCAGAAGAAAGACAGGAAGGGGGATGAGTGAGAAAGAAGGAGAGTGATTAGTTCAATTTAATCTTCTGCGCTGAGTTGTGCGGTCCATGATAAATCAGGCTGGCGTTTCCACCTGAGCTGGCCGTGCTGTCTGCCACGCCTCGCAGCGCATTAAGCCCTACATAACCTCACGCCGTCCCCCCGCTCGCCGCTATCTGCTCCTCCAGCTGCCCTGACGGAAGTAATATATCCGCACAACACAGTGCTACAGCCAAGTCTGCTTGTAGAGTGGCTGCAATTAAACCAGTGGATTACTCAGAATATGAGAACCAGGAGACTTCCCATCCCCTGGGCACACATCAAACCTCACATCTAATAGGCCATATGTCAGTTCAGTCGCTCTTAACATCCACAACTAGTGCACACCACTGAATTGAGAAGCCTTTAACCGTGCGCTCTCGCGTCCGGCTGGAGTCATATTGGGTAATTTAAAGCAAAGAGACGCCGAGGTGACGATAAGTCATCGCTTGTCAGCCCCCTCGGCCGTCATGAAGACCGGCGTTGTCTGCGGGTTTTTGATATCTGTCTACCTGTGAAGGCTGGCATCTTATCTCGCAGAAGCAGGTGAAAGCTCTTCCTGTGTTATAGGCACAGTGGGGCAGAGAGAAAGAGCAAATGAAACCATCAGATGCGAAAGCTCCTGACAGTATCCGCACTGCAATCAATGCAGATATAGTAACCACAATCCCACACTCGCTCGGAGACACCCCATCCCACAGCACCGGCTGGCACTGACGGAGCACTGTAATATGGAAGTGCCACTGAAATGACAGCTTAACTACAGGGAGGGATAAGAAAGGCCTTTAGTGTTTTTTTTTCTCTTTTCTTTGCTGCTTTTAATTTCGGTGAATAAAGAGAACTGTAACATGTTAAGTGGCTTGTGCTTCATTGGTAGGTTTGAGGTTTACACGTACATCTATATCATAAACTGTTCTTAAAATCTTGTTCGTGCAAACTCATTGTTTCGACTGTTATTTGTTCTGTAACATCGAACAGGGTGCACGTGGGGTTAAACATCCATATTCTCTCTTGTCCGGTTAAAAGGTTGGTGTCAAAGGCTACCGAGGTTTTTGTCACGACCCTGCCATCATTGTGTTTTGTTGTGTGTGTGTTGATTATCTGCTGAGTATCAGCTTGTAGCTCACAGACACTCCGACAGGCAGACCGCATCCCCTCTAGCCTCGGGCGAGTATGAAAAATTAAAGATCCGTGTTTCTCGGCTCCTCCTCCGACACTGTTGCAGACACACATTCCGTGCATTTTAACAGCTCCATTTTTCTTCTATGTCATCCGAGATTCCTCTAATCATTGGCTATGAAACAACATTGTAGGATATCCAATTTCCAAAGGCCTCCAGAGCTTGAAATAAATATTTAATCTATGATATTGCATGTTTATTTCATAATTCTATGAATGGGCCTTTCGGGGGGTGACTCTGCTCGACTGGAAGCAGGATTTGATCCGTGTACAGTAAACGTAAGGAGTCTGTGTTAACCTATTTGACATAAATGGATGTATTTTCCTGTTATTTAGGACCATTTGATTAACAAAAATGTCCGCTTTGCTTGAATAAATGAAACCCAAACTGACAAAACTGGTAAAATTCTCAATTCTCTCTGGTGAATTTTCTGCCGCTGCTAGCGTAGATTTCTCCCCGAACATTTCACGACTGTTTTGTGCAGCCTCTTCAGTTTCCAATGAGGGGAACAAACTGCAAAACAAACTATCACAAAGACTTTTAGCCCTAATAGAAGTGCACTGTGGAGCCTCTCGAAGCCAGAAAAAGTATAAAAGAAAAAGAGGGTTGAAAGGGCACGAGGAGTTTCAGCTCATATTTTCCATCCATATCTACTTTAAGTTGAAAATCCCAATTTGACAATCTGCTTCGCTTCAGATTCAATCACATACATCAGTCCAGTCACTATAAAAACTCATAACGGTGTTTCACAAGATCAAATTCTATCAAGAAAAAAAAAGAATGAATAACAACCTTCTGCTTTATAACTTCCTACAAAGCTGAATGTATTTCTGTTGGAGTAAATCAACTTCTTCGCAAGCTTTAATAATTCATTAGGTATGTCGCAGGATTTCTTGTACTTCATTGAAATATCTAAAAAAAACCTAATCAGACTTCAACCACCCATGTGTTGAGAATAGATCTCTTATGTACAAACTGTTCTGAATCCCAACAGAAATTCACGAGAACTGTCTGGGATTTGGAAGGCGCAGCGCTGCATAGAAAGCACTGCCAACGCCGATCACAGATACAGAGCGTAATGAGAATTCTTTGTATTTAACCACAGCTGAATCCTGTGACAGCTCAAACAGAAGAGCGTTTGTGTAGCTGACCTCGAGAAGGCTCATGTCAGCAGTTTGGAATCATTTTCAGGAGCAATTCTCATAAAATTAGAAAAATCATAAAGTATCATAATAATGTTGAGTATTTTTTAGATTCTTAACATTTGAGTTAAAACAGATCCTAGATGTATTATGTATTATGTACTTATTGCATAATCACTCATTTAGCATTCTGTATTGTTATTATAAGGGGAAAATAATGTAACAAGAGCCAATTATGAACAATTAGTACCACATAACAGACATTTTAATTAGGCATGCACGATATATATCGACATCGGTATCGGCCGATATATTGAACTATTTATCATATATATTAACTATTTATACAACACTATATGAAATTATAATTATTAGATATTATAATATATATTTCATACATTATTATGTATTATTTATAATGATTTATTTATATTATTTATATTTCTCATATATCCACAGTGTTCTTACCTCAACAGTGCAATGTATTTATTCTATTCTTTGGCTATTACCATGATGCTCATTCCTAACTGTATATACTTCCTACTGGCTCCTTTTGTAAATATATGTATATATTCCTATTTGTCTTTTTTATACTTGTATTTTGCACCACTGGAGTTGTCTTTTAATTTCGTTGCACTCTGTGTATGATGACAATAAAAGCATTCTATTCTATTCTATTAGTGTTTTTTTCCGATATATCGGTATCGGTCCGATGAACAAATTTAGCCGATGTGAAAAACCAATGATTCTCTAACATTATCGCCTTCGTCTCTACATTTGTTATCGCTGCTATTTCACAGATGTTTTTACTTAAATGGTCCTGGACTAAAATATGTTTAAATATGTTTCACTTCTGTTACATAATAAAGAAGACTATGTGGTCTAATTTGGGCTTCTTTTGAATAGATCTCATGTCCTCACAGTGCTTACTTTTACTCATTTTTTGGTGTGAACAAAAATTTAATATCGACATCGGTAATATCGGTTATCGGCGACATCAGAAATCTTAATATCAGCCAGAAATTTTAATATCGTGCATCACTAATTTTAATCAAATCAAATGTAGCCCATTTTCCCCTGTAATGGCCGAGGTGACGAAACATGTGAAAAATCTCCTCCCTCACACTCTAAAAACAGACGATCCTGTCGTTTTACTTTCCCTCAGACGCACATGATGCCGAGGACGCAGCACATGAGACTCAGCAGTCAGTGCATCAGTCACGAGGACTCAGCGGTGGAGACTTGATGGAGAGGAGAAGGACGCTTGGCTTGCCCAGGCTAAATAAATAATCTCTGGGCTGCAGAATGGCAGGAGTGTGGGAGGAGGTCTGCAGGGAGCATGGAAACAGTGATTAGTAAGCGGATCCACTTATAGAAAATCCACCTTCATTATTTTTCCAGACTTCTGTGATGCTTTGTGCTCTCTTGTTACCACACCTTTTTATTTTTTTTACATATCATTATATAATATAGAACATTACACGTGACAGCGCGCCATTATGGTGATGGATTAGCATCCGAACCAGGTGCACACAGACCGGAGAGAGATGAACTTTAAACACAAAACGCAGTCAATAAAATATGCACGTTATAATGAGGCTTTTCTTATTCTCTTCTGTGTACATTTAGATTCATGGAGCTGTCTCCTGAAATGAATGCAGCATCTGAAATATGTGGACATCCTTATGATTTGCTTGGTTTTGATTTTCTTTAAGCAGCCTTGCAACAACTTTAACTCAAGTTTTAAGGACTGACGGGTCTAATTAGGACAGATGACATTATTCAAAGTCAAAAATCCTGCTGCACTCGATCCACGAACACACACAGAGTTCTGCTAATTATAGAACCTGTTGATTCATAAATGAGCAACCAAATAAAGAGGTCTCTGGGGGAATCTTTGCCCGAACCAGGGCAACAAACCGTCTAACCGCTATCATATTTTTGCGGCCGGGCTGCAAAGGTCACGGTTGTCACAGCTCCTTTTTTTACAGCATCTCGTCCGTGCAGGTGAAATTAGCAGCATGGCATGGACTCATTTCTCCCTTTTGCTCCCTATTTTCTCACATCAGCGTTACATCACCTCGCTCTTCTGCCTTTGAAACAGCAGGGAAGCGGGAGGGAAGGCAGGAGGGGAGCTGGAGTCCTCTAATGAGCTGGCTTTTGTAAGAGCTGCTGCCACTGGGACTGTTTCTTACATTCCACTGCACAAAAAAGCAGATGTATGCACACTGGGAAGCACCTCAATCCTGTAGAATCTGTAGGAATTTTAAGGGAATATAGTGGTTTACCTTCAGAAAAAAAGGTCACTACATTGTCTGTGGCCCACTCAGCAGACAGCATCCTGATCAATAAAATTCCCATCAGCTCTGAGGATGATGGGAGGAATTCTCCAAGGTGCTGAAAAGTGTCCCCGGAGCCCATCCGGAGGGAGGACACACCCGCCGGAGCCCATTGGTACAACGTCACGCTCAGAAACTACCCGAGCGAGGAAGGTAAATGAATTACAGATGAGAAGAGGAGGAGGAGGAAGAGGAGGAGGAGGAGGAGGAGAGATAGAAAGCTGAGGATGCAGGTTTGGTCCACAACACACAAACCAACCCCACTCGAGGCAGGAGCGGCTGCAGCTCGGTGAAATACAACTTCCAGTGGTGTCATCGGCTCACGACGGAGGAAGATGCGTCCGCAAAAGCTTTGATTTTTTATTTTTTTTTCCATCCTCCTCCTCCCATCTCTAACGAGGAGCATCCCGCGCACTGATCTCACTCCGACGGACGGACGGACGGCGCAGGCAGACGCGGGCGGACTTGACACACACACACACACAAGGCAGACACGATGCGTGGATCTCCCCGACATGGGACAGCCGTGGGATTTACGGTGCTGCTGAACGCGCTGCTGCTGCTGCTGGCGACGCAGGCGACGGAGGGAGTCTTGACGGACCATCTTCTGGTTCAGTTGCATGAGGACGCACAGGATGAGGCGCACCAACTTGCAACACAACATGGGTTCCAGAGTGCCCGAAAGGTAGGGATGCTCTGATAGGAAAAAAAAAATACAGAAAAATAAAATTGCCACCTACAACCAAGATTTTTGTTTCAACCAATCATGCATGGATGCTTTACAATTGCACATCAAAGTGTACAAATATTTACGCATCCTTGGCGACGTATCCATCCTCGCTTACTATCAAAATTAAATAAATAGGCATACATGCAGCATTTAGCAACACCTCCCCACCAGAAAGGTTTCTACAAGGTTTTCTTCTGGTTTCACTTCATCCCACTTTTTCTTAATTTGATGACGTCATTCCCACTGACATGCAGACCCTGGTTAGGAGGTTGCCCACTGGCCTAGGGGGGGCAAATTGCATTATATTTTTGCAATGCATCCCATTTCCTGCAAGAGGGTTATTTGTGAAAGATGCTTTTTTCCAAAACAACAACCAAAAAAAAACAAGCAAACAAACACAAAACAATGCATTACATCAGCAGGGGCTTCTCTCACAACATGAAGTTGTAGTATGAGATCATCCCTGACCACCTCATAGACCCCCCCATTTGTATATTTACTCTCTAAACAGCATGAAAACACAATAACAGTTGTATTTATTTTTATTGAATCAACACTTTTTTTCTTACCCTCCCTTGACATTTCTGAAACAAATCTCCTGTTCTGTATTCACGTGCACGGCCTTCCCTGCAGACATGGCGTTTTTTAACTCACCTGCAACAATGCACCTTATTAAGAAGCTTGACGAACGCAGGGCGCCTCGCGACGTGTCAAAGGAGGCTGTTTGTTGCAAACTAATGGAAATAATTCCCCTGACAGTGTGTGTTCCTTGTCACATGTCAAAATAAATGTGTGGGTGAAATTGGCTGGAGCCTTAGTCAGTGAGGCGTAGCAGTGAGCAGAGGGGTGTCTGCGCTGCTCTGAATCAGAGATTTTCTCTCTCTGTCTTTTACCTTCACGATATAAAAAAATAAATAAAAAAATCCTGTTTCAATTTGTAACTCATCATAATGTGATGTCTGTTTAGCAGTTGCGCGGCATCACCAGCTCTGTGTTTCTTGTAGGCACTCGATCATCTCCGCCATCTACTGCCTCCCAGGTTATGTAATCTACAGCTATATTTGTCTTAATGGGATATGCGCCATTAAACAATGTCTGTGGTGTTTGTATTATCTGCTTTTGTTGCTTAATTAACTAGACTGGGACACGTAACTGGGACTCAAACATGAGCACAAAGAGAGATAAAAGAGAGAGAGAGAGATCTTTGGATCAGCCGGTGGTAAAAGAGCATTCGATGGAAAGTGCAGTGTTTCGCTTTGCTTTTTTTTGTTGTTGTTGTTGTTATTCGCAGGGTAATTTTTCGGTGGTCGAACTAGTGGAGCCGTGGGAGATAGGAATAATCTCCATCCTTCCATGAGTATTACATTTTCACATTAGATCCGACAGGCACATCTGAGAGCATTTATTTTGAGGATTGACCTGTACCCTGGCTGTTACTAAAGCATAAGGGGGTCTTTAATCTGTGCACAGCGCTGGAGGGGAAGCTCTGGATGATGCATCTCATTTCCCTGCCCCTGCGATTTATTATGGTTGATTCCAGCACTGTTCTCCAGTGCCTTAAAATAGATCCTCTGTGAAAGCCAGGGAATCAATGCCCTTGTATCTGGAAGACGACCCGCTGTGCTTCTCCTCCATTTATGATCTATTGTATTTTGATTTGCCATTCACACTTTGTGATTGCAGCCTCGATGTCTGTTCTCATCTCTGACTCTGCTCCTGATTCATTTTCCTGTCTGTGTTTTTTCTTTTCTTTTTTCCTCCAGCTTCCCTTTGGAGAGGGGCTTTTTCACTTCTATCCTCAGGACACTTCAAAGAGGCGGAGCAAACGCAGCGCTCACAGCAGACAGCGGCTACAAAAAGACAGAAGAGTAAGTGTGCTTGCAGAGATGCACAAGAGAAACTGTTTTCTGTATGCGTGCGTCCACATCTGGAGGCTTCCCATTCACTTTGCATGACAGGTGTTATTAGCATCCATGTGTAATAAAGTCTCAAACTTCACCACAGCTTGCTGCACCTCGCTAGCAAATTTATTACAACTCCTGCGGAAAACAAACGAACTCTCAATGGACACAGCACAAAGCAGCTTGATTACTACAGGACACGAGGAACTCTAGTAGTACATAATGTTCTTCATTTATTAAAAACTGAGAGCACTGCTGAACTCCTGAAGCCACTGCGATGACAAAATCACTGGTCTTCACGTGCAGTTTGCTTTATTTTGCGTATTGTTACAGCAGAAACCAACAAGAAATCACGGTTCCTATGATATCTAGGCTGCAACACAAGCTAAGATCCTCGATGCTTTCAGACTTTCTTTCAATCTACTGCCACCAGGGTAATTCAAAACCCAGTGGAATGCCACAAATTCAATATGCATCTCTAAATTACTTACTGAAACGCTCCTTCATAGACCTGCCTCTTGGTCATGGCTTTGGACTTTTTTCAAAATATCCCTTTGAATATACTTCCTTGTTATGTTCCCTTTTTTTGTATTTTATGATTTGTGTTTCTATGCTCTCCTGCAAAGCATTTTGATGAATCACATTGAAAAAAGGCCTATTTGTTGTAGCAGTGGGTCCAGCAGTGGTACTGTATTTGCATTATAAATTGCCAGAGCTTTCTTTTAACATGCTAACACATCGCTACACTAAATAATAATCTACATTTAAAGTCCAGCTGCGTTCAAACAAAAGGCTGCGTTGACACATTTGCATGTTTTCGGATGGGGAAGGAGTGATAAGTGATTTTTAAAAACGGTTGGTCACTTTAATCATCAGGCTGGATTATTTTAATAACTAATCAGATGATTTTTTTCTCGTAAATTATTTGGTCTAATCAAAGCCGAATAAAACAAAAGTCAACTGTAATTTTCTACAGCTGCAAGTGACATTCTCTAAATGCCTTTTGTTGTTTGACCAACAGTCCACTTGACAATTTGTCAATGGGTCCACTTGACTTATTGATAAATTGTTCGCTTTTTTCCTTCTAAAACACAAACACAAAGCTGTGCCGTGTCTTCAAGCTCTCGCGGTGCTACAATCGCTGGGCTGAGCTCTGCACGTTTAGCTCCGTCCACCGTCGGAGGCGATGAAAGTGGAGGTCCTGCTGCAGACAATCAACTAACCTCTCTAATTGCGGTTGTGAGAGGTGCTAATGAAAATAAATGCGAGCCACTCCACCGAGCTAATACAGCTAATGGAAGAGAGACAGCACGGACATGGGCAGGTCTGAATTCCAGTTGCTGGATTTTAATCAGACGCTTGACATGCTCGTATGTGTCACCGCCGTTATTGATTTTTTTTTTTTTTGGTGCATCTCCGGAATGTACGCGGCCTGCTGGTCTGATTTAATGCAGCCTGTTTATCATTTGGAAGCGTCTTCTTGACGTCTTTCAATACGATGGACGTCACACCTGCAGTTCTGTCAAAGAGAAAGGAACTAGTTGGTTGCATCTCTGTCTGACTCAGTGGACGTAGGATGCAGTTTAAGCCTTCTCGATGGCCGTGACAACCTCCGTTCTAGCAGCCTACCACAGTGAAAATTTCATGTTTTACAAAAAAACTTGGATCATGCAGTAAGGACTGTCTGCAGGTTTTCTTGGTGAATCATCAATTTTGATCACAATGTTCGTCTCCCAGCAAAAGAATTCCACTTGTCATTATGTGTAGGGAACACCAAAGCCTAACCTTCACCCACCACAACTGTTTTTTTGCCTCTATAGCAGAATGATACCGAGGTGCAACCAGACAAATACTAAAAAATAAACACAAACAGTCAAGAGTATCACTTTTTGAATTCTAGATTCTTGATATTTAGTCATCTGGATTCTAAAATCTTGATATTTAGCTACTTAAGAGCATTTCAGTAGTTAGCGTGTGCCACATTTATGGTCGATCTCGCTTCAACTGCTGCCTTTTCCTTCATAAACGTGTTTCCAGCATAAACGTGCAGAGGTAACTGTGAAATAATGTGGTTCAAATTGGTCCAAACCACTTTATTTCCCATTTACAAAGTCAGAATTTTTGTCTTTAGCATGCACACAGTTAGCACATATCCGCTTAACTGACGAGTGGAATGGGAATCCTAGACTCCGCCTTTAAAGGAGGCATTACACACTCATTTAACATACTTTAAAACATGTCTAATTGAGTAGCAGCAGTGACTGAATTGGATGGTGTCCCAGGCGCCCTGTTCTTTCTTGGACTCTATTAGTGGAGCTCTTGTTGACCCACTTCTGACTCACCCACTATCATTTCCTTGTGTCTCTTCGTTGCATCTTTCCCGGCGCTCTCTTGCTCTTGTCCTGTCTTGTCCTTTTACATCTCAAGGCCTAACCAGTGCTCGGTTCATCCACACACCCGCGCCTTAACCACGTCCATCCACACATCGATCCATCCACCTATGGTTCCTTCTACTTATATGTTTTTACGTGACACAAAAGGTACATTAAGGAATGAGAGCGAAGCAAACAAAGGTGGGAAAAATCCTTGCGAACGAGCCGCATTCCCTGACCCTGAAAGACACATGCATGGAAAAGTCAGGAGGGAAATGAGGACAAGGGGGAGAAAAAAAAAGAAAAAAGAAGTGAGGGAGCGGAGCTCTTTGATTTGAAGTGAAGTGAAGCGTTGTGAGCAGGCAGTGGGCAAAGGCGGAGAGCGACGGTGGTGCACGGGCACTGTTTGATGTTGTGAGTGGGCAGTATGACATGCTGTCTCAAGGGAAATACCAGCTCTCCTGCCAAGTGATGGAATAAATTGATGATGGATGGAAAGAAGAAGGGGGAACTGCAGGAATAATGACGAAAGCGCTGCTGGTTTCCCTTCTGGATGTGAATAAAATGATGTGATGACAAATGTGACATGAGGTCAATGTATACTGTTAAATAGGTAAAATTATTTTTTCGGATAATCCAAGAGTGAAGACGTATGGAAATGCACCGATTTCATATATTCAGGACTGACTTCTCATTTTTAAGACTCGCTGATGTGTGTGTGCCTCCTGATTGCTTAGAGTATACCATAAAAGAGAGATCTGGATGAATAGGCCATTTAAGAGGGACATCTTAAGTGCTGCTCTGCTCTCTTATCTGTGGTGGTAAACACACCAGACAATGCCTGTTTCTGTGAGACACACTAGAGTGAATTTCCTAAGGGGAAGCATAAGAGGAACATTTAGCCAAGAACCCATTTTCAAAATGGAGCTTTGAAACTGTGAAAAATACATTTTGTGTCCCGTTTTATTGTCAGCGTCGGTATTTCAGCGACAAAAATAGAATCCAATGAATATTTATTAATGAGGCGTTGCGATTTATTTGTCGCGTTGACAGTTTTATCTGAAGAAATTCCAAATTTGCGCTTTTCCCAGCGCGACTGCACACATTTTCGCTTATAAAAGGGAGAAAGAGTGACAGAAAATGACCTAAACCTTCAAATGAAGTCAATCTCTGTGAGACCTTGGTGACGAGGAGAATGTTGGTAATAATTTTTCAATTTAAAGCTTCACTTGAGGGTTGGATTAGCTTTTGTCATACTCTAATAGATTAAGTGACTTGTCCTTCCTTTACCTCTCCTTAACCTCTTCAGTTTTTCCAAATGTGGGTGTTTGAATTCACTAAAGCTTACCATAAAATGGGATTCTATTTCAAAGTAAAACATTTCCGAATTGACGGACTGCCGTTCATCTCTCACTGCTGCTTTAAGAGACGAAGGTGGTGGAATACTGGGAGTGTTTTGTTTGCTCTGTGACTTGATCTTTAAACGCAGCAGAAATATTCCTACAGCATCACTGCCAAAGACACCCAGTCATTTCGATGCCAGCCGCCAGCTAATCAAACAGAGAAATTGCACCGAAGACATTTATCCTCGTATTTTCTCCGTCCCGTGTTATCTTTTAGTGCTTGATAATGGTATTGTGGCAGCTCTCAGGAAGCATTCAAAACACAGCTGTTCATCCACCTAGCTTTCTTTGATGATTCACAGAAACACAGGCATGTAATTGCTGTGGCTTTTCAGTACATTGGAAAGGGGAAAAAAAAAAGGGCCATCTTTTGTGGCAGGTTCGGAGTTGGGAAGCCTCGGCTCCAGCTGCAGCATGTCTTCTAATGAGAAATAAAGAACAGCCTCTTTGATTTACATGACGTTCTGCCTTTGTGGTACAGTAAAGCACAGCTGGGCGTTCTGATTTCCTGTGCCGAGGGTAACAAACATCGCAACGACATCTGTGCTCTTTGTGCAATCTTTTTATAAAAAGGTTTCATTGTTGACTATAAACTGAGCTGGCATTTCTTCCGCTTCCTACCCCAGGTGAAGAATGTCTTTGAGCAGGAGGGCTTTAGTCGTCAGAAGCGAGGCTACAGAAATATCAACGATATCGAAGTCAACATGAGTGACCCTCTGTTCACCAAACAGTGGTATCTGGTGAGTAATCAGCCAACTAGCTGTCCGCATGCTGCCTGACCTTTAGTGGCAACCCACGTTCCTCCGCCTTAATTGCTGAGAGGCCGGGCATATTCCCCACTAATTTCTGCATCAACGCTGTTATTCATCCTTGAATTAGCCTGGCCGATACCATCCTCCTAGTTCCATCCCCGTCTTCTTTACCCAAACTGGCAAGCGTGACTTTTACGCCATGGCAAGCTCGCCTTCCTTCACCTGGCGTGTCAGATGAATTTGGAGTATCGCTGACATTTACTTCCCCTTCACTCCCCCTCCCTTCCCCGTCCAAAGCGCTCCTCATTCATAAACTCCCCTCCCCGCACGTCCGCCATGTTGACTAGTTTCCTAATGGTGGCTCACCTGGGTGCCGTGAGTCATGGATGTTCTCCATATTGTCTGAGTGATTAGATAAACACAGGCCAGGCCGACGGGACCCCTGGGCTGGATCTTAATGTGGCCGAAGCTTGGCAACTTGGCTACACGGGCAAAGGAGTCACCATCGCAATCATGGACGACGGTGAGCATTAAGTTCCTGTTTTGTACCCTCGAGTGCTGTCTGGAAACATTTAATTATGCTTTTGTGTATCCATCGCACAGATTGAATTAATTACACATCAGTTTAATTAAGAAAATAATGAATAGTAAGAAAGGCTGCCTTATAGAATATGTACGCCAACCACTGGTAGGTGGAATTCATTATATGGCATTTACTGGTTGATTTGCTACAACAAACTATGATGTGTTACTGGTGAAGTTTTAAATGTAGAAACTTTCCAAACTTATCCAAAACTTCCAATTGTACACATTAGATGTTGTGTTTTCTCAGCTTTCTGTGTATCTCAGGAATTTGAATCACCAAATATGGAGTTGATTAGAGGCAAAATTTTTAATGTTTCTTATTTGTTGTCACAGTTATGATGGATCTGTATTGCTGGGAAATGTTGTAACTATAATTAATCAATGAATTAATCTATAACGTGACGGGAAATAGTAAAAAAGAATCCAAGTTAGCAAATTCAAAGATGTTCATTTTGTAACATCACAGAGGAAAAGTTGTAACTCATCAAATAGGAGAGGCTGGAGCCAGACATTGTGGATCGATTTCAATTAATTAATCATCTCATTGTTTCCGCAGTTTTCCATATTGCTTGTTGTTTTGCATGTTTTATATTACGATGAAGTTATTCATCAATGTCACAGTACAAAAACAAAGCAAGGAGCGATATTAAAATGTGGTGTAACAGTATAGTATTTGAAGTCGTGCTATCTTCCCCTTTCTTTGATTATATCACTTATTAGTGTCAAAATCTCATTTCAGGTATCGACTATCTGCATCCAGACCTGGCATCAAATTACGTGAGTACCTAAGCGTTATCAAATCTCACACTTTTTTCTTCATCTCGGTGCTGTTAATAAGTGAAGAAGGGGTTCAGGTGGTAGATTTCATGGACTCGGTGCGGTTTGTCATTGGCAGTGACAGGTGCTTTCCAACTTGCCTTCATGGCTGCCGAGTCTCCTTGTATTCCTGGAGGACGCAAAAGACAGGCAGACGGCCAGCCAAGCTGTTTAATGTTAATGCACACTGCACTGTGGCAGGCACAATGGCAGGCCGATCTGTCACAAGCAGAGATAATGCCAGGGTAGTTGGCGCTGCATAATGTGATGCTCTATCTCCAGAATACTGATAAAACCTTAAAGGACAAGAGGCAGTGCTAAATGGAACACAGGGAATGCAGAGGGGTTGGTTTGATTTCACTGTAGTGTTTGCCGTTTCGTCAGCGTGACTGCACTGTGCCATCTTCTTGACTCCGGGGAACGTACACCTTCTTCCAGAGAAGTGCTTTGTTGGTGTCAAAACGCCCCCATCTCACAATTACTTTTTTTAAACAAGTCTCTTCTCAAGAATTGCTTGTAGTTGAGGTGTTTATCTCACCTATTTCTTATCGTTTCAAAGACATGATCCCGAAATAGCGTGCTCTCTGTTTCCCTTTTTCTTCTTCAGTTATTGTGCGCACATGTGTGTTGCTTTCACTTTTTTTTGGTTCTGTTTCATATCTTCTATGTGCCTTGTACCACCGCCTGGCTTTGCATGTTGCCGCTTGTGCGCAGAGATGAGCCGTGGCCCAAAAATAACACTTAGCCTCAGCTGTGGCGATGCAGGAACATGCTCCACTGGACTGATGGATCATGCTGTGCATAGATCTAAAGTGTGTGTTTGCGTGAGAGAGCCCCGATACCGTGCATGTAATCCTGTTTTATTACCGTTGTCATGGAGTTTTTGCAGACCCACAAAGACCTCCTACTATCAGCTGAATAAAAACATGAAAAAAAAAAATGCATAATGCATAATAAAACATCACTCTGGGTTCATCACACCTTTCAGTTGGATTTGAATTAGTTGTGTAGTAGATCTTTGTGTGTGTGTGTGTGTGTGTGTGTGTGTGTGTGTGTGTGTGTGTATCTGCTTTGCCGGGGCGTCAGATTGTTTTTCTGGATTTCTCAAGTGATGTGATGATCATACTGGAACAGCTCATAAGATATATTTTGATATGGTGAATTCATTGTGAGTCCAAGTGTAGCGCGGGAAGAGAAATTTCTAACTTGATAGTTTAATTTCATGCCACATTTATCTGCAAATGCTAATAGTCAAAGTGCTTTAAATGATTTTAGCATGAATAGATACATCTGTACAGATTCCAGCATTACACTAAGTGATATAATAACTGATACACTGCATCGCCTACTTTTTTTTTTTTTTCTTTTACCGGTAATAGATCAGAGTATTTACTGGAATATAAGTTTAACAGAGTGGTAAATCTCATAAGTGGAACAAAATAAGACATTTAAGGTGTTGGATTTGACCTAATTCCTGCACAGTAGTGTGCACTTGCTCTTTTTTATCTACACACTTGTCAATACCTGATCAATACTGGTATTTTGCTTGGCTACTACAGTATTTAGAGGATCTCTAAGTAACGGCTGCATCGATCACTGGATGACCTTTTCATTACCGAGCGCTGTGCGAAAGAAGCAAAGGTGTTTAATTAAGTTTTTATTTCCGTTCGGTGGAATATATTGTTTTATGCCTGACTGGTTCTGTACACTCTGGGAAGCTACCATCACACCATGTTACCATGTCAGATTATCATCAAGGGCACATGTGGATTTTGTTAGAAATTTTATGGGTGATTGACAGAGGCAAGAAGATGAGATTTATAATGTGACAGAACTGGATGTTCTAAGATGATGTTCTCGGCTTCTTTTTTCTCAAGAGAAGAACTATGAAAGGGCAGTACATATCTTCAGAGTAATCTCTTTGAATCTGGCTTTGGAACTTGTGTTACAGTTTCATTTGTTGTACTTTCACTTTAAATCATCTTGCAAAATATCTTCCATCATCTATCTAAGCAGTCATTCTTCACATATAGACCTGATTCTCATATATATGAATTGTTTGATGACTAATACTGATGTATGGACTGTAGCTGGTCAAGCTGGTTTTAACCACAGTTAGGATACTTGTCCAGCAGTTCCCAAGCTAGAGGTTGGTTCAACTCCAGTGGGTCACAAAGCAAACTTGAGGAATCATAAAATAATTCAGAAAGTAGAAAAGGAGGATTGAATTTTTTGGGGGGGATTTTCTATAGGGACTGCAAGATGGCTCGGTGGTTAGCACCAAGGCCTCGCAGCGAGAAGATCCCCTGTGAGGACACCCGGGATCTTTCTGCGTGGAGTTTGCATGTTCTCCCCGTGCAGCGTGGGTTCTCTCCGGGTTCTCCGGCTTCCTCACACAGTCCAAAAACATGTTGAGGTTAATTGGTGATTCTAAATTGTCTATAGGTGTGAATGTGAGTGTGCTTGGTTGTCTGTCTCTAAGTGTAGCCCTGTGATAGACTGGCGACCTGTCCAGGGTGTCCCCTGCCTTCACCCTGAGTCAGCTGGGATAGACCCCAGCCCCCCACGACCCTAGTGAGGATTAAGCGGTGTATAGATAATGGATGGATTTTCTATAAACTTTGCTGTTTGGGCAGATTTTGGATATTTTTTTGGGCCTTCAAAAGGTTTTCAAATGAAATAATCTGCAGATGTTTAAAAGGGAATCTGTCTTTGGTGGGACTGTTGAATTGAGATAAAATCTTTAGCTGAAGTTCAGGAGCAGGACCACACCTCAGTCACTCCCCTTCCTGTCTTTACGCACCACTCTGTCCTTCCCACTTGTTCGTTCTGGCGCACAGAGCAACACACACCATCCCTCAGCCACGCTGCCAGTCTACAAGTTTTAGAAAACTCTGACTTACCAGGGATCTCTCATCCATCAGCCCTCCGCATGAGGGAACATCCAACCCAGATCTCCTCCTCGGCGATCAGCCTAATCCACAAGGAGGACCGGGAGACGAGGGAACCGGCGCACCTCCGGAAACCGCGTTCGCTCGTCCTGAAGAGACGACTCCAATCAGAACTCCTCTGTCCGTCCTCCAACTCTCCTATAGCCATACCTATGGACTTCTCAGGGAAGACCAAAACGTAATTACTCCCTCCTCAACTTCCACTCATTCCAGCGCTGATGTCCTAAGCTGGCGAGCGTCCACAGAAGCCGCCGCATTCGGAAACGACCCGCGCACCCCCGACAGATCTTCTGGCGATGATCCTCCATATGAAATGTCCGACCGGACCGTCGTGGGTCTCCAGGAAGCACTACGAGGAAGTCTTTACCTGCCACTGCCCTAACAACAATGTTAAACGATTTAAACTTCTGACAAACTCCCGGTGCTTGGATCACGTGATAAACTACAACACTCCGTCCAGGAGACACTGGAGTGCGCCCAAGCATGATGTCATCACGCTATCTGTAGCTCCGCCCACTGAAATAAATACATTTTTTTTAAAAAATAAAAAAGATCACTGAAACAGGTAAGCCTCCAGAGAAGTTGAGCCATTCACCTAATACATCCGGAAACCCTCATCACACTCCCACATTCCCGACAGTTCTCCTGGTGATGTCCGTCCACATGAATTCTCCAACCAGATCACCATCGGTCCTCACCTGCCACCTCGCTGACAACAAACCTAAACTGTTTCTGGAGCTTTCAACACATGATAAACCACGACAATCCTCTCCCCAGCAGACATCATAGCTGTGCGCCCAAGCATGAAGTCACCACGCTCTTCAAAGCTCGGCCGGGTTGCCAGGTGTGATTCATCCTCTCCACCATTCCCTACAGCAACCTGTTCCCAGCTCCACCACCACAGCCATTTTTGACAATGGGATACCAGCTCACCTTTTCTCCCTTCCAACAACCTTTCTCCTCCCTCATCTGGCACCAGGTTGCCAGTTCCTCTCCTCCATCCTTCTTTCCAGCAATCCGTCTTATTCCCTTACGACTGGCACCGGCCTGCCAGCTTATGGTACAAGAGTTTGACAGCTACCTGACTCTAGTTCTTCACATAGCCCTCCATCTTGGAGACACATCCATCATGTCACTCTTACATTCTTACATTCAGGTTGCCACTCATGCAGCAGCTCGCCTCCAACAATTCATCAAGACATCCGTTGGTGGTGGAGCTACTACAAGTTGTACTTCTGCATCTTTTCAGCATGTTCATCTATAACACATCACAAACACAGATCACTGAGTCACCAAACCACCACATGTACTGTCCACAATTCGACGCAGATCTTCCTGCTTTGATAATCTTTACTCAACAGCATCACTACAAGCTGCTATTCCCAAGGCCACTAGGCTTCCCAATCCCATGCGCCTGTTTATAAGGCACTGACCTCAAGGAAAACTAATGCTTCAGCTACAGGGACAAACCATCTGCAACCATCTTAACCTAGCCGGCTGCAGCTTCATTACCGTGCAGATACCTGCACACTCTCGTCTTCTGCAGCAGAGGGCAATATTAAGTGGCCTGCCTTTAAAACCATTTCGTATTACGCAAATCAGTCATCAATCTTCTGCTTTAAATCCTAGCACTGAGATGCCAGTGTCACTAACCTCTACCCCCACATCAACAGCCCCTCCACCTTTACACATGATGGTATGATGTCTCCTGTGAGTTCATTGCAGCGTCCACCGGTGGATCCACACTGCCATCCTGCTGCACCCCTACCATATCCTTTATCTGACCTTCCTCCATCTCCAAGGATTACCTGATTTATTCACTCAAACAAAGCCAAACTGGGCAATCCAAGGCCCATCTTGTACTTCAAACTAAACTCACACTGATTGATTCCACATCTCTAGTACACCATACACAAACCAATAAATCTCATGGTGCTTCACCTTCCAACCCTTAGTTTGCTACGGAGACAGGTCAAGTCCCAACCTTATCCCGATTCCTCCTTTGCTTTAAGCAACTCCTGATGGCATCCAGAATCCTAGCATGCTCTCTGGCCAATCCCTCTGTATTGGTGCAGCTTCCAGCCAAGGAGTTCTGCACCACCTAATCAAGGCCATGGGCCTCAAGTGTATCCACTCCTCATCCACTCTAACCCTTGAGAGCTACGTTACGCCCACTCTTCGTTTTATTCTTATCTGAGGCTTTTTTAGGGGTCCTGCTGGCCCGGGAGCCACTACTGATCCCTGACTAAGCTTTCCCCCCACACCGCATCAGCTCAACTCAGTCATCACCAACATAAAGCTCATTTACTTACAATAAATAATCAAGCTTCAAATTGATGGCGTGATCCTTGCTAGTGAATAACGTGACTGGACATCTCAAATGAGCCAAAGGCCTGGACTAGATACAGCTTTTAAATAAAGAGGCCACAAAGCTTAAAACGCTATTGCCATTGGCTTAATTTTCAATGTGATGCTTACAAGTATGTGAAATGTAGCAGAAAATGGAAATATGGCAGTACAATGACAAAAACTGTACGAACAGTACTTTAGCAAATTACCATATTTACTTTCCACTACTGTGAAAACCTTTTTAGTTCGCTTTATCATTAATGCCGTGCTCCCGACGTCACCATTGTTCTCTTGCAGTTCAATTTTCCCTATATCTGACTGTACAAAAACACAGTGGCCTCACTATAGCAAGTTTGAGTCATTACTCTCTTAAGTACCATTTGCTGTGAGGACAGTGGAACATCCAAGGGTTGCTGGGGAAAGGTGAGGTGGCTGAGGCTCGGCAAAATCCATTATTATGACCCTGGTTGCTCACAGGACAACAGAGGGAGAGTGGAGTCTGATTGATTGCAGAAGATATGAGCTTGAGAAGCACATCAAGTGATTCATGGACATACCCCTGTGTTATTTATTACCAGGGCTCAGCACTTTTCACTCCATTTAATGAAAAAGGAAAAAAAAAAAAAAAACACTCCCGCTTTTGACGTGAGTGCAAAACCTGTCTGGGAGCGACATGTTCTCTCTCCAGAAATGTCCTGCTCTGAATAGTAATAACATTTTAAAGCCAATTTTTCTACATTTTTTTTTCACCAGCAGCTTCACTCCTTTTGTTCTGCCCCGTGTTAACTTCTTGCTGTTTCTGTGACACCGTCTTATCTTACTGAGAGAATGTAGACAACAGGGAAAGCAAGAAAGGGAGTAATCACAAATAACAAAGTTGAGATGGCATTTAGTCTTCTATGTGTCACCTGTTCTCTTTAAACAATTACAAAGGTACGACCCTCCATCCACGTAACCTTGGTTGCTGCAGGCATTTCTACTTTCCTCTAGTTATCCGCTCCACATCATGATAATTACAGTGTTTTCTCCGTTGGGTCAGTATGCTTTTGTCGTTTGCCTTCTCTCTCCTCGGTGCCGACTGAGTCATCTCCTCTAAATGCCAGCCCACAGCATGGATACAGCCTCCAAGACTGATCTGATGTGTTTGGGTCTATGGCTAATGAACATGGCTTTGGCTTCTCCGTTCTCATGACCACACAAAGCACCTGTTGCTGGGTACTCAGTACAAAACAGATAGCACTCCAAGTGACCTGACTGATAAGTAAAGGATATATTGCAGCCGGCTGTCTAAATGGACTTTCAAAGTGTGTTACAGCAAGAGCAGTAAGTGTGACACTTTCCCAAGGATGTCTGTAGAATCTTTTTCTGTGTGTGTGTGTGTGTGTGTGTGTCCTCCAGACATGGCTATTCTGATAATTATGTTGACTGCACTAATGTCTCTCCGGCAGATGTGTGTCTCCTGCATATTCTTTCTCTTGCCTTTCCGCTGCCGTTCACTCTTATCCTATTACGTTTGGCCATGTGAAATTAAATGCTGGCGGTGATTGGGCTATTATTTTCTCAGCTTGAAATCCCTTCTGTGTCCACACATTATTGCAGTCTCGTCGCAGAGTAAAAATTCATAGTTAAGCATTGCATCAAGGTGTTCACATTAGGGCTGATGTGTATGCACTGAGCTGTCGGTTTATTAGGAGCATCGATCTAAAACTCATTCAGTTTAGCACAACGTTGTCCTGCAACAAATCTCACCTTCACAGAGGTTATGATCTGCAGTGCTGATTAAATTTTTTCATTGTAAGTGGTGGTTTTTCAGACTTTTGCACAACACGCTTTTATGAATAGGCACAATATTCAAGGCACCTTGGGATATTGTGCAATAAAACCCAAGATTACTGCAAACGACAGCAGAGAAAAATTACTTTTGTGTCTGATTCTTATTTATGTCTATGAATTGTTTGATACTGATGTGCTGACTGTAGCTGACTGAGTTGGTTTTAACCACTGTTAGATAATTCAATCCAGTGGTTCCAAAGCTGGGGTTGGGTCAAACATGGGGGGTCATAAAATTAATAAGAAAGTAGAAAAGGAGAAAAGAAAGTTCTGCGTCTTACATTGGGATTTAATTGTAGAAACATTGCTCTTTTGGCAGATTTGAGATATTTTGGGGTCTTTAAATGGTTTTCAAATGAAACAATCAGCAAAAGTTTAGAGGGAAGATCTGTCTCTGAGTAAATAAGTCATTGACATATGCCAAAGACCCAGACTAGATAAAACTTTCATATGAAAGGGCCACAAACCTTAAAACGTTGGGGATATTGGTTTGATTTTTAAGAACACAATGTGATGCTCACAATTAACTTATAACACCAGTTGTCTAGTAAATGTAGTGGCAAAAAGAACAAGACTTCCATCTGAAATGCAGTGTAGTAGCAGAAAATGGAAATATAGTAGCTGATGAAGGTTGACTGATTTCATCAAAAAGCTCAGTTGAGGCTGTTTGTTTTCTATAACATCCCATCTTTGCTCTAAACTAATCTAAGCTGCTGCCTCCCATCAATCTCTTTAGAAAGAAAGTGAATAAGCATATTTCCCAAAACATCTAACTATTAAACTGAGGTTAGTCATAGCATGATGTGCCTCACAAACCTCCACACTGGCAAGCTTTGGTAAAATTCACTCCTCGTGGTGTATCCAGATGAGACAACAGACTGTGATAAGGTCAGCCCTTCATCATCAAATGCTCCTTGCTCCTTTTTTTCTCACTTGTTGTTTTGTTTCTGACTCAATGCTGTTGTTTTTTGTAAATACATCCATTTGGTCCTTTCAGAACGCCGATGCCAGCTACGACTTCAGCAGCAATGACCCGTTCCCATTTCCACGTTACACAGATGACTGGTTCAACAGGTAAAGCTCGCCCAGACAACCCTTGTTTATATCCACACACACACACATACTACCCAGTGTATTTTCGTGTGCATATGTGACTGCCCTCCCTGGAGTCTGGCAGCTCTCCACTATTGATTTTCTCTCCACATAGTTCCATTAAGACATAATGGTGCAGTATAAACAGAGCCGTTGTCCAACACAAGACAATAGAAAACACAAGGCCTATTTTTACTTCACTTGGAGGAGATAAGGTTGATAAAAAAAAAAGAGGACTAGCACAAGTCTAGTCCCCTCTCAGGGACGAGTGTTCATAGCGGTGACCTTCTGTCTGATAGCGCCTTATCTGCCCTCCATCTCCCAATCACACTGGGTGATCCACTGCCACTAAAACACACGTCGAGCACAGGAACAAAGAGAAGCGCTTTCTTTTTCCACCTTTCTTCCTTCACTGTGCCTCCATCTGCTCTGATGTGTCTGCCTGTGTTTGCAGGAGAGGGGAGTATTTGGGTATGGTAGCGTAGCAGTTGCTGACTGTCGGGCAATTCTCGCTGGCTAATCAGCTGGTTGTTATAAATAGCTGCCTGTCTGTAGCAAAGCATGCTGGGAAAGAGGGGTTGACTCTCTGCAGTGTCCCTGTGGGGAGCGTGGGGATGGAGAGACAGGCACACATCACATGAAGAACACAAAACACTGATATGTGCAAACATATGCGGTCGGACTCCGACGGATAAATGGATGGAAATATTGCTGCCTGTCTTCGAGCGAAGGCTTCTCAGGTCACAGAATTACAGCATTAATGCTCATGTTAGTTGATTTATGCCGACAATAAACGCAACACCTGCCCATTAGGTTGTCAATATCTAAACAAAAACAGGTACAGTTACATTTAATCTGAGTAATCGTAGCTCAGATATAACCCACACTGTCTGCTGTGTAAATACATGCAAATTCATGCAAATACCTCCTAAGTGTTTTCTTTGCTTTTTACTGTCACCAGTCATGGCACACGATGTGCTGGGGAGGTTTCTGCAGCAGCCAACAACAACATCTGCGGCGTGGGAGTCGCCTACAACTCCAAGGTGGCAGGTGTGTGTCATATTAACCCTGCAGTTTGGACATTGAGAGGAATAAAAATGAGAAGATAGATTGTTAAATAACAGCTCCGATAATGGCGTGATGAAAGGATAGGAGGTTTGATGAGGGTGATTCACTGAGGGAAAATACTAAATGCATGTTATATAAAATGTAGGTCATTGTGGAAGAACAGTGTTGCATTGTTAAAGCACATTTAAATGGTAAACCTCTGCTCGCAGAATTACTGCAAATTACTGAGAAGGCCAGTTAGAGTCCACATAAGGACAATACACAACCATTACTCCAGACAGCTCTATCTTCCTGTCTCATATGGATTTTTCTTGAAATGTGAAATGGAAGTTACACAATAGAAGTTTTAAATATATATTTTAAAAAGTTATTTAGTTGTATTGACAGCCTGAGCGCTGCTACAAAGCTGACATTTCTTGGATAATTTCTGTCTTCACAATCTAGAGATTGTATCTGTGCGCTTTCTTGGAAAACCCATTTATAGCTGCCTTCCAGTAGCAGCACATTAGTGAACCAAGTGTAGCTCGAATGTTCCTCTTTCAGGTATCAGGATGTTGGATCAGCCCTTTATGACTGACATCATCGAGGCATCCTCCATCAGCCACATGCCCCAGGTTATTGACATCTACAGTGCCAGCTGGGGACCAACCGATGACGGCAAGACAGTGGATGGACCCCGAGAGCTCACATTGCAGGCTATGGCTGATGGCGTCAACAAGGTAAATGTCATGAGCAACGACTCTGGCCCCCCAAAAGCAGACTTGTGACACCTGAGAATGTGAGATGATGAGGCTGAGAGGAGATCGAAATGGTGGAAAGCATGAAGCAGAGGCTGCTTAACTAGGGTTGTTGGCTGCACAGTGGACTGGCATGGTGGTGGGGGAGGTGGTTATGCAAACGCTGGGTGAAGCAGTCAGGCAGACTGAGCGAGGAGACAGGGATCCTGAGGCACACAGAAAAAAACAGGAATAAAAAAAAACATGAAGAATAACAAATTGTCGGAGCAAGAAAGTTGCATAGGTCCCACATAGGTGAACTGAACAATCTGACAGCGAGTGGAGGGAAGGATGTGGGTTGATATATGGCTGGAGCTGATGAGTGATGAACCTCAGGTGTGCTGGATGATTGGCAGCAGGAGCAAGAACAGAAAGTCACCCCAAGACAGGAACACACAGAGAGAAGACAAAGGAGAGCCATCAGGAGTAGGGGACAAGCTACAGCTGGACCATGAAAGAAAAGCAGCATCTGCTGTGCTGAGACTTTTATAATAACGTGGAACAGTTCCAGTTCTTTGCCACTTGTAATAAGTCACCCCTGTACAAAGCGAGTTTAATTTGCTTTCATCAGGGCAGAAGTTTTTTTTAACTCCTTTGAGGTGGTGTCCTTTATTCCTTCAGCTCCTGCATTCTTAGAGATATGTAACTATTGAAAACTGCCTACAGGATGGGCCTGTTCCTCTTTGTTCATGTCATTTTGCAGTCACTGGATGCTTAGTCTGGAAAGGACCACCACTTTAGTACAAATGCATCTCGGCAACTATTAGATGGACATTCACAAAACATTTATCTAACATTCGTGGCACCAAGAGGCTCACTCCTAATGACTCTGTTGATCTCCTGACTTTCCCTCTAGCACTGCCATGACATCAAATTGGACTAATTTTAATGATAAAGTACATTTTCATCTAGCAGCTCTAATGTTAATTTTACAAATAACCAAATACTTGTAAAGACATTCTCCTTCGCCTCAAGCATACTTTGTGCTTTGCGAAATTAGCAAATGTTAGCAAGCTGAGCTGCAAAACTAATATGGGTGACACATGAGTCTCTTTGCGTTCTGAACATTAACACGACAGCATGTGAGCAGGTTAGCGAGCTAATATTAGCCTGTAGCTTAGAGCGCTGCTGTGCCTGAATGCGGCCTCACAGAGCAGCTTGCATGCTTTGACAAATGTCCACAAACCAAATTGCTCTATGGGGACAGTAACATGCGACTCTGCTAATCTAAAAGTGAAAAAGCTTACACCCCAAGGTTGCTCTTTGTCGACATATTTATCTTGCAAGCAGACAGCCGCGAGGCAAAGAATGTCATCGGGTTATCGAACCATCCCTCATGTGTGACGCTACTTTTAACTCCCCTCTACTTCAAGAGTATTTTCTTAATAATTAACCATGACACCCAAGAAGGTCGGGGTGGAGTTTTGGGGTTTGTGAAGCTGATTAGACATTCTGTTCAGTGTCCTGCACAAAGGACACTAGAGCAAGGTGAAAACTTGCAGATGCAAGCCCCAAAGTCTGCCAACGGGGATCTACAGGGTTGAAGGGCTGTCCTTTTGGATCCACACACACACACACACAGAACCACACACAGAGTTGCCATGCTAACAGTGCCACTGCCAATTACTTGCTTGATTAATCATCGTGCAGAGAGGTGCGAGCTCGTCTGATATGACCCTGTCTTAGGCAGGATAGGTGAGTAGGAGCAAAACTCACTGTAGTCTCTGATCACATAAGTTATCAAGCTACGATCTGCTGCTTAGACAGTAGTGATCACTTATATAAGCTACTGTGGAGGCTGGACATGGTGTGAACAAACGTAAGCAAAATTAAAGCACTTTGTTTGGATTGTGCAGGAGACAGAATGGAGAAGGTTCTGAAGTACATAGGTGAGCTCAACGATGCTCGAATCTCATTTTGCAATTCAAATAGAGAGACATAAATAAGCGTAGCGAAGGGAAGGACATGCCACTCCTCCTCCACTTGATCCTTTGTTCTGCGCGGAAGCGGTCAGCCTTTTGTGAAAACAGGTGCAGCATTTGGTGAGGAGGATGCTCTCTGCGTGAAGCCACAGTCAGTTGTTTCATGTTTCAAGGCGCTCTCGCAGCAACAAAGATGACATTTTACCGTGTTTAAATTTTACAGAAGGCTTTACGCTCCTTTACGAAATGAGGTTCAGAAAAAAGACAGAAAGGAGAAAAATGCTCTCATTTTGTTTGTCTTGACGACTGTAATGTCTTTTACCTGCTGTAACTAAAAAAGGGAGAAAATAAGAGACGGGACCAAACATACCTGTGTGTCCTTTTAGTTTTTGTATTTCTTTTCCTGCTATAGGGCTGCTGAGGCCACAATCGTGTTGTTTTTCTTAAATTATTATTATTATTAGTTTTTTTACCTTTTAAAAAAAACTTTTATGATTTGTGAAAATTCCACCAGCACAATCACATGTATTATATAAATTTCATGTCATTAGAATGATGGTTGACTGGTTGACCATTTATTCGTGATTATCATTAGTATTGTCAGTACATTTTTGCAATAGGTCACTAATTTTATAGCTGTTTTACTCACTCAGTGGAAAATACACTTTGTTGAAGCAATAAAACTGAAGCAATGTTATTTTCATAAAAATAAAATTCAGATTGATGTAACATAATACATGCATACAATAGAGCAAATTACAGCTGATTTGTTGGGTTTTTTTGGAAAAAGATGATTTTTAAACGAGTTTAGAGCTGAAATTTCTACTCTGTCAGTACTGTATGATTGCATTGTACGAATTAGCTTCTTTTACTGTCTGTCCGTTTTCCCCCAAATCTCTCTTTCTCTCTCATGAACAAAATAAAATAAATAAAAACAACCACCTGGCAAAAGACAACAAACCTTGCATCCCCCGTGACGGACACCCATGGAGTTGTGACAGATCTCATTAGGCGGTGTGTGATTGGACGGTTTGTCAGATAGAGCAGGGCCAAGGCGACTAAAAGAAACGAGTCCGGGAATGATTAGAAAACCGCCATCAGGTGACAAGAGAGGTCTGATTGGATTGTAGTCAGCGAGCAATCCATAGATGTACAGAGGAGCCTGAATATTAAGCGCTTTAAAGGTTATTTATAGCACACATCGACACCTACTGTATAATTACAGTCAGGTTAAATTCCCACATTCCCAAACCCTCATTCCACCCATGTGAATCCCACTGATGATTAGCAAAACCGTGACACTCGAATAATGTTCTTTTAGGGGCGCGGAGGAAAAGGCAGCATCTACGTCTGGGCGTCGGGAGACGGTGGAAGCTATGACGACTGCAACTGTGACGGTTACGCCTCCAGCATGTGGACAATCTCCATCAACTCCGCCATCAACGACGGACGCACCGCTCTGTACGACGAGAGCTGCTCCTCCACCCTGGCATCCACATTCAGCAACGGGCGCAAGAGGAACCCAGAGGCCGGCGTGGTCAGTGTCTTTGTGCTACATTTTTTTACATGAATGAAAAGGAAGTAATCTCAAATGTTTGTTGTAAATCAGTTGTTCTTGATCTGCCATTCCCCAGGTCGTTTAACATTCAAGGGATGACTCAGTGCTGGTTTATAATGTTTTATGTCTTTCAAAGATGTTTCCTTATTGGCAGATTGAACTGTAAATAGCTTCCTTTCAGTTTACCCAGCTGGCAGTGTATCCTGGGCCTTTCAGGAGATTGCACAAGATCCGGGATAAAACCTGAGAAGCTGTTAGACTGTAATTGCCGGCTGGTTGTGAAAAATGGAGGCTCAGGTGGAGGAATAGCTCTTACCTGATTACCTTCCGGACATCCAGATGGATCATTTAGACGTCGGTGCTCAGAGCAGTGGCCATACAGTGTTGATCACAGGATGTATAGTGGATGTGTCATAAGAGGAATGTGAGAGCATTTCTTGTGTCTCTCGTGTTCTCATTGTTTCCTGTTTCAGCTAGAAAATGTTCTTTACCACGACAAGAGAGGTCATTAGTTCATTTTCACTAAACTGCTTTACAATAGGCTTTATTTTTCTTTCCCTCTGCAGAAACATAACAAAGCTAATAGCTGAGACGTCAAATTGAATCTAGTGACGGACCTTTGCGTACGCAAATGGCCCAGAGCTGTAACTGCTGGCTATTTGAACATTTACATTGAGAACTGTGTCATTAATGGGTGATCTTTGAAGACATGAGTGGACTGGGTGGCCGGTGCTTGAAAGGAAGTGCTCGCTTCCATTCACCGCGGACAAATGCCTAACCTTGACGGTTCATGTTACGATAACGAACGCTCTTATGTCTCAGCATGCACACGCTGAGGATATAGACAATCTATAGACGCTCGTGAATAAAATGCACAAAAGGCGGCAGTGTTTTAGCGATTATGCAAATCACCTTTAGCTGTTGACAAAGTCATGGCTCTTCCCTAGGGTTCCCCGTCTAATTGCAGTCAATCTGTTATCATTTCTAATTAAGCACCAAATTAATTAAATAAATGTTTATTCAGAGAATATAAACATAACCGCTCCAGAGGTGTGTGCACAACAGCTTAGCCAACGTGCACGAGTCAGTCAGTCTTATTTATTCTTTTTATTTTGTTGTTGTGAGACTCATTATAATTAAACAGGTGATGTTGATTGTGGACACGTCATGAATTTTAAAAGCTGTTGCCGGAAGACTAAATATAGGTTAGTGGCTTAGAGACTGTACAATTATTATCAATTATTAATGAAATATTAGGGCTTAATTTGAAGCTTTCAAAATCTTGGCATCGTACTGTCAATGGCATGTTGCCTTTATTGTAAAAGAAAACTGTGAAGCTCTGACACCTAAAAATTTTAACAAATTTTGCTTTCTTTTCTGTTATTTCTTTTTTTCAGGCCACCACAGACTTGTATGGAAACTGCACACTGCGTCACTCTGGAACCTCAGCAGCAGCTCCAGAGGCAGCAGGCGTCTTTGCTTTGGCCCTTGAGGCTAAGTATGTATTCTCCTGGTCCTTCCACCGACCTGTAATAATTGGGATTATTGATTTAGATGGACTGTCTGTATAAAACGTTATTAGGTTACCTCGTCCCGCTAAGCGTGCCAGTCAGACGGCATAATCTCAACCATTAGATTCTGATAATGTCTGATTTTGTTTTAATGCTATTCATTTAGGAGGCATTGTTTGTGAGCTTTTGTGTTTACTTCCTCTGTCAATCTATCCACAGATCCTTTATTTTTATTTTTCTGTGTGTCAGAACTCTTTAAATACATTGTGTATTTCGTCACTTTTTCAGAATTATTATCAAATATTTATCTCAACCATGAAATGCTGTCACTTCATCATCCACAGTGTACAGACTCTACATGTTTGTACCAAGGACACGGATCACATTTGGATCAGATCATCTTCTATATCTCAGTCCTGTCCTAAAAAAAGAAAATCCAGCTCATATGCTGTTAAAAGGGCTCAGCGTTTATGTTTTATTTAGTACTGCGCTTCCTATATGCTTGAAGCAAAGACACTGTGCTGGATGATGAAAAAGACTGCAGTACTTCATCATCAGCTCACATGCTGAAAATGATGAGCCTCAGTTATTCATATCGACAACAAAATCTTTTAACTGTGACACATCAACATTTGAATATAAGTTGGAGTTTGTTTTATAATCCTTGTGAATTCAAAACTGATTGTTCCTCGAGGATCAGAAAATAACTGAAAACATATGCCTTTTACAGTAAGTAAACCCGCCCACGCGTAGTTAGACAAATCTAAAACCTGGAGAGTTACAGCTTCTCAAATCCTGAAGGGGAGCCTTTTCCTTTCTCTCCGATGCTTTATTTCTCACATTAAAGGCAGACGAGACTCTCTAGCCATTAACTGACACCAGCGAGTGGAGTTGAGCAAAGAAACACTGTTTGCTTTGCACACACGATAATGATGTTGCTGTTGGGAGAAGCGGATGCTCACCCTGTCCGGCGGCAAATAACCCACGAGCCTTTTTACTGCCCAAACACACTTGAACCGTGCAACAGCAGGAGTCGGAGTCAGCCAGAACAAAGCTGTCGCTAAACACAGCCAAGATAATGGAGGGAGACCCGGACAAAGGCAACCATCTGCCTCACAGTACAGACGCTATGATGCTTATATATCTGAAAGCATTTCATTAAATAAGAAAAACATGACTCAGAAATGCTTGCTATTGTTAGCTGTTATACTAAACATAAAATGTGGAATTTTCTGATAAGCCTGCTCCTGATTAACCTGTCGTATTGTCCTGTGCACGCTCGTGGCTGTTTGTCCATTTCAGCCCCAACCTGACATGGAGAGACATGCAGCACCTGTCAGTCCTGACCTCCAAGAGGAACCAGCTCCATGACGAAGTCCACCAGTGGAGGAGGAACGGTGTTGGCCTCGAGTTCAACCATCTGTTCGGCTACGGCGTGCTGGACGCTGGAGGCATGGTGAAAATGGCCAAGGAGTGGAAAACAGTGCCCGAGCGTTTCCACTGTGTCGCTGGATCCATTCAGGAAACCCAGTGAGTCACATTTCTGCTAATTTTATGGCTTTTTAAACGCTACACACACTGCGGGCTACATGTGCACATTGCATATTCTGCTATCTCAGACTGTCCTTTCCAAGACTTTGAAAAGGGAAACCCTGCTGAGCGCAAGAGACACACTCATCTAATTACTGGGTAATTCCAATATGGTCTAATTCAATAAAACATCAGCAATGGGAGTTTCTGTTTTATAAACCTGCATTATTTAGATGCTCAGTCTGTCTGATGAACTCGTAGACTCATAATGATGACATCTGATGTTCTGACAGTACCGAGCTTGTGAGTTAAAGCGTTAGCCTTTTGACATCTGACTAATATTTCCGTATGACAGATAATAGCAGAAACCTGTAACAAAGCATCGCTGAAAAGATTTTCAGGTGCCATCTAGTGTCGTCTTGTTTCGATTGTAACGGATGTCTTTTCTTTTTTTACTTCACTTGGACGTTTGGGCACTATTGTGAAGGATGATGCATGTGCATAGTTTGACAAAAGACTGTTTTTATTCATCTGTTGACGGAGGCGTGATTCATCTTACGTTTACGCATTCACTTACGAGCAGGACTTTTCAGCCAAACAGGTGTGCAGTAGTTTGACTTCTGAAAAGAATAGAGTTACTTAAGCAGACAACAAACACAAGGTTGTGTATTGTTAGTTCCATCTGTCAGAGCTCTTGGCACTTTGATAACAACCCAGCTTGGCCTCTGCTCTTGACAAGATCCCCAGTCTCTGCCTTCATCTTTCGTAGATGCAGCTGCAGTTAAGACGTCCTTCCTTTCATCCACCCAGTGTCCGTACAGTATCTCCCCTCAGCATCGCCCCGTCTCCTTCCCCGCATCTCATCCATCTACAGCCCTGCTTTCACTTTTTTTTCCTCTGTGCTTTCAGCCTCCATCCCCGTCATCCTGTCTTCTCCGCTCCCGCCTCCCCTTCCTCCCTTTCCCGTGTCCCCACTGCCCACGTCACAAGGGCTGTGCTATCCATTCATCTATCGTATCCTGAGGCTTTGAGCTCAAGAGTGTGATGCCTGGTGGTTTCCTGTGGCTAGCCCTCTTATTCACTCTAATTAGCGCGCCACAAATGGCCCAGCTTGGCATGCCCTGGAAACGCTGTCAATTAGACTTACTGACAGCCGGGGAGGGATTCCATGTGGAGGTTTGCGTTTGTGCAGATGTGTGTGACCTAACCCGGTGCTTTAACATGCATTGTGAAGCTGTCAGTGTGTGGGTGAAGATAAAAAAGCAGACTGAATACAGTCCGTCTGTGTATTTTTTCCCACTGCTAACACCCCCAGTTCCTTATTTTAGTCTCTAATCGGTGCTCCACAGATGCAGTCACGACAACATGTTGTGAAAGTGTGTCTCTATGTGTGCGTCCCTCCCCTGAGTGCAGTGCCAGATAAAAAAAAAAAAAAAAAAAAGCAGCATCATACAGCGTTTACTGCATCCATCACATGCAAATGGTGGAGAGGACCTGCCTTGTTATGCAGAGTGGTTGCGGCTTTAAACCTTCCCTGATCATTTAGGGTTACTTTGGAGAAAGTAGCAACTGCTCAGGCATGAAGAAACCTTAAATATCTGAAAAATAACTGCTTAAGCAGGCAGTGTTTATGGGTGACAAATGCCAGCAGAAACATCTCTTTCTGTGTTAAAAGCTGTATCGCTGGCTGTGTCATATTTTTCATCAGTTCGCTGTTTCCACAGCAGCACTGCAGGGCTTGTGCTGCCTCTATTGTGGTAGAGCTATAATTACAACAAGCCCACCTCTGATGATAGTGTATCACCAGAGAAAAGCAATAAACACCAACATAACCATGCTCGCAAACACACTGCTCGGCACTGATCTGATAGCTGCTCTGGTTGGCTGCGGCTTACTTAGCTGGAGGAGAACTTCTCATTATCAGTGAAGCTGGCACGCAGTGCCCCCCTGTGCTTTGGGGTTGTTTTTAATCTCAGCTGGTCCTGCCCTTCAGTGGCATCCCTCTCCCTGCTCTTTGACCGACTGCTGTAATTACTCTTGCATACTATCTGATGGGAACGGTGCAGCTGCTGCAGACACAATCTGTCTGGGGTTCAAAAGTAAAACCTGCACATATTCACCCCCGAGTTTGTTTATACTGTATTCATAAAAGTTTGGGATAATAATTAAACACAAGTAATATTAAGACTTTTAATAATCATTGTGTCGAAGAGTAAAGCATTTGAGTGAATTGCAAGTTTGTAAAATGGCTTTCGACTTATTCCTTTTCACACTCCTGCTGTTTTTATTCATAACAGCCCACATGTGTAGAGTCACGTTGTTAAATGGAAAAATGGTTTAATATTTGGATATGTCATATTTCTCAACATAGAGTGTAAAATGTAACTCACTGTGCAGCACCCCACTAAGAACTGTTCTGTTTTTCTGGGAACAGTAATTCACTTCATCAGCCCTGAGCGGCTCACCACTGCATCACCTTGCTGTGCTCAGCATAGTGCTCTATTAATCATTTTTCAAACTGAGTGTTGTTCCACACGTCTCTCTCTCTCTCTCTCTCTCTGTCTTGTCCCCGCTGCCTTCTCGACACCCCCGAACCCACCTCCCCCCCTCCCACTTCCCACCGCTCGCGATGCGGCCTCGGCTTCTAATAATGTTATTAAGCCTCTTCACAGCCTTTGGCCACCACCCCTGCCCTGCTGTGTTCTCGCTCTCTTTCCATCACCCGAAGAGATGGAAAAGCAGTACGTCTTCCCAAACACAAAGCAACAACAATACTAAGATCAGCCTGCTTTTAACACCGTGTTCTGAACAAATCCATTGTGATAAAAAAAAAAAAAAAAAGACAATAATCTCTTCATGTACTGAAAAGGACCCAACGTTCAGGGGTGGTTCAGTGTATCACATGTGACCACATCTACAGAGTCAGAGGTGGCTCTCTGTGTATAAATTAATAATAAACACTATTCCACAGTATGATTGTCTAAATCTGTTTAATAAGCAACTAAGCAATGCACGTTATAACCTTTAGTTCTACTTGTAGGCTGTTTTGGAGCTTTTAATTATTGATGATTTGTGATTCTTCAGCATAGTTTGCAGCCGTTCACAGAATAATAATTCCTCTCATCTGCTTTGGCTTAATCATACTTTTGCGTCACTTCCAACTTCTGATGCACAGAACATTCAGTGAAAGATCTTTCTGTTCTTCTGTATTGCATATTTAAGCCACAGAGGAATTAAAATGATCTGAATGAAACCAGACTGGCTTTTAGGAGTTTAGGACTTTTGGAAAGCAAGCGTTAAAAAAAATCACTTCAAACTGGGTACAACCAGAACTTTGTGCTGCAAAATGTTGTGTGGCACCAAATACAAAAGATGGTCGTAAATTGTTGATCAAAAAGGGGAGCATTTTGTTCCCACCATCAAAAATAAATTACACAGTGAAGCAAGCAGACATGACAGTCATCACTTCTGTTGTACGATGAGAGACTGAGTTCAAAAAGAGGCCTCATTTTTCGTCAGGGTTGGATGGCTCTATGGGAAAAATAGGTCAAGTACTGTATTTACTGGGGCTTTCAGAGAAGAGTGGGGCCAAAGCAATATCTTTTTTGTTATCTGCTCTCTCAGTCTTCGCTACAAGGATGTCCAGTGTCGTCTTCTTCCCACCATATTCTGTCTTTGTGTGTTTATTTTTGCTTGTTTTTTCTTTTAAATTGACTTTTCTTTGGTTCTCTTTCACCAGTAAAATCCAGTCTGGCAACAAGCTGCTGCTGGCCATCAACACCGAAGCCTGTCAGGGAAAGGACAACTTCGTCCGCTACCTGGAGCACGTCCAGGCGGTGATCACTGTCAACGCCAGCCGCCGCGGCGACCTCAACATCAACATGACCTCGCCCATGGGCACCAAATCCATACTGTTGAGCCGGAGGCCCCGCGACGACGACTCCAAGGTGGGCTTCGACAAGTGGCCCTTCATGACCACCCACACCTGGGGCGAGGACCCCCGCGGGACCTGGGTCCTGGAGGTGGGCTTTCAGGGCGAGGAGCCGCAGCGGGGGGTCCTGAAGGAGTGGACTCTGATGCTGCACGGAACACAAAGTGCCCCTTATATAGACCAGATAGTGCGTGATTATCAGTCCAAACTTGCCATGTCCAAAAAGGAGGAGCTGGAGGAGGAGCTTGATGAGGCTGTAGAGAGAAGTCTGAAGAGTTTGCTGAGTAAAAACAACTAAGAAAAGCCCATCTGCATGTTGCCAACTCTTTCTCTTATCTTTCTTCCCTGTCTGCAGTCTTGCTCTGTCCTCAATCTCACTGCATCTCCTTAGTTCTTCTTAGTCTCTTGTTATCCTCCCCCCTTTTCGTCTACCTCTCTCCCCCCTTCCTCCTCACCCTGCTTTTTGTCACCGAGTGTTTCAATTAGCCCCCCTTCGATGAATGTTTCTTGTAATCCAACCATGATAAAAAAAAAAAGTGTAACCTTCAATAATCTGTTCCACATAGAGAAAAGCAAACTATACCACTTAAATTTTTACACTCGACAGAATTGTACATAAGACAGATCTAAGCCACTCTTTCATGCTCTTGCTTTAACTGCCCTGCACCTCTCTTCTGCCAACTGTTGTACAGTTTGTGACTGTAAATGATTTTCTGTGTCATTCTACTTAAAGTTTAATATCTTGCAAACAGAGCAGTGATATTTCTTTCTGTTTATATTTTTGTGACATGCACTGTTTATATAAACAAGGAAAGGAATGTGTAATTCATTTTTCAGCCTGTGGTCATCAGTTCATATTTCATAATCTTTGACGTAAACTATAATAAATCTATTCAGCTGTTTATTAAAGCACTTGGAGTGATTTGGAACACACGACCGAAGACGCTGAGTAAAAATATCATTAATTAGATGACGATTGAAGACAAGGGAATGCGAAAAATATAGTTTAAAAAAAAAAGGGAGCACAATAACTTTAAAATAAACTGGTTTAATCTTCCACCGCACCTTCAATCATTCTGTGCTGTCCAACAAAAAGAAAATGCCTCCTTAAGCTTGAAGTCTGAGCTACATGAGCCGAGGTACTGTTCACTTTATGGACACATTTTTCTATAAAGAAGCTAAATGTAGCATCAGTAAATCACTGTATTGACTATAAATCTGCAAAACATATAGCGAACCCTGACTCCCATAAAAAAGGCTGCTGACTGGATTTTGCAAGAAATACAACAGATTTGTTAATAGAAGAGATAAAACAGAAGGGAAAACACTTATGAGAAATAGTTTAGAGACTCCAAAACCCCCCTGCAGTGCCAAAAGGCAGCACCGAACAACAGACCGTTAATGCCCAGCTATGGTGGTTGTGGAAAGTCCTACAAGAAATACAAACATGTTTAGTCATCGTAGCCAAATATGTCAAGCCAGCTTAGAGAAACAAGTCGAGTGAATGCATTCATCAGGTGGTCAAAATCACCACTTCAAATGAATGCTAATGCTTCTTTGTGTTGTTGGCTATATGTAAGCAAGTGGTGAATTGCTTTTGCCACCTATTTCCACTGCCTCCAAGTGGCCAGAAACCTCAATTTAATGGCAGAGAATTATACATAGAAACGTGTATTTTGTCAAAAACAGAAAGCCAACCACTACTTGTGGAACAGATGTAAGAAAAATAGTAAACTCCTGCTTTATTGCCCATCATAAATACACTGACCTTACTGCGTTTATTGTCGTTATAGTGCTCTATTGAGTGGCTAAGTTGAACCAGATCTATCTTTTTTTTCAGAATCTATGGCAACACAATTTGCCCTTTATACCTGAGATCATCTTTGCGTCTTTCTATGTATTCTCCGTTATTATTCTACACTTTCTAAAGACTGACTCGTCTATACTAAATGCAGGAGACATTGTGAAGTCCTCAAGGTCACATCAAAAATGAATGAGTTTCCTGTGGATGCTGCAGTACTTAAAATAGGACTTTAACCAGAGTGAGGCTGTAATATACTCTGACAGGCATCTCTAAGCTGTTATATACACTAAAGTAATGGTGCATTTTAAAAGTAATTGTTACGCTAATACGACATGTAGCCTGTTTCTAATCTACGAATGCTCATGAATAAGTGGTTTTATGGCCTTTCGAGTAAACATGTGAGGTGCTTGGTACACAGAGTCTGTCTAAAAGCAAACAGAGCAAGGGATCCATTGATGTTTGACTCTTTATTATTCAATATATCAAAGCAAATTAATACACAGCAAAATTGTGCTGAGGGCAGGCAGTGGCATCCAATTGAACAAATGAGCTCAAAGGGGAAAGTTAGAGTTTCAAGACAGAGTTCAGAAGGGTGGCACAACTTCTTAGGTTTATCTTTTTCTTTCTTTTTTTTTTTTCTTTTTCTTTTTTTTTTATTGGTGGCATAGAGCTTTGTTTTCTTTCGTCCCAAGTTTTCAGACAGTAAAGGACTCATAGCATGAGTATGGGTGTAAGTCGAACAACTACAGCAGCACTTATGGAACCAGCAAAACAGATTCTGGACGCCTGACCAGAGACTGCAAGCAAATGGAAGAGCAATAGATATCAAAGCAGGAATGTGTAGTTCGCCTTAATGCATGGTTGGTCTCCCTAAGAGACCAAAACATTAGTGTTAATACGGTAGTTTCAGGAACAATGCTATTTAGATACCAACATCCGCATTGTGTAGAGCACCTGGAGCATGTAGGACCCTGGTGGAGCTGAATAACTCTTCGTATCAGGTGACATCGTCTCAGTGTTTCTTCTTGCTAGACTTCTCGATCATGGTCTCCACCACCATGGAAGTCTCCTCATAGCCTTTGACCTTGCGGCCGTCGGAGAACTTCTCCACAGACTCCACCACCTCCACCTTCTCGTAGCTCATGGCGTCTGGGGTGAAGCTGCTAGAGCTAGTGCTGGTGCTGGTGTTGGTGCTGGAACTTGAACTGGAGCTGGTGCTGGCACCACGTGGTGCAGGCTTTGGAGTTGGGCCATTGTCATCCCTATGTTTCTTGGGGTGACCGGGAGCTGGGGTGGGGCCGGAGTTTGGGCCAGGTGGAGGGACGGGGCCCGGACCTTTGGGGTGAGGATGAGGCTCTCCGTTATTATTTTTACCTTTGCCTCCATTATCCTTACCTTTTCCACCCTTGTTGTTGTCCTTTCCCCCTCCTCCGTTAGAGGGCAGGGTGGGACTGAGAGGCCTGGGCTCTGGCATGGGCTGAGGAGGTGGAGGGGGAGGTGTGTGGCGTCCGTAAGGCTCATAGGGAGACATCATTCCGTCTCTGATAGTGACGTAGATGTGGCCTGCTGATGGTGTGGAGGTGTAGAAGCAGGGATCCAGGTAGCTGCCATCACCAGTGACGAGGACATAGCGTCCCTTGGTGTAGAAATCAGCGATGGGCTCAGGCTTCTTGTACTTTCTCATTCTGTCTCTGACGATGTTACAAAGAGTGTCAAAGGCTTTGCTGATCTGAGCTCCGTCCGGGACGTCTTGTGGAGACACTCCAGTGAGAACAGGTCTCTGCTCGTTTCTCTTCACCTTCTCCTCCTCTACTTCCACGGATGGGGACACCTTAGTTTCCTCATCTGGAGCCTCTCCACTGGCTCCTCCATTTCTGTCCTCCTGGCCGTTGTCCATCACATCCTTCGGGGTCAGCTCCTTCTTCTTCAGGACCTTCTTGGCCAGAATCTTCTGTCTGGGCTTGACACTGGTGATATCTTGGATAGCCTGGGTGATATCTGGACACATATGAGGTTATAAGTCAACTACCTGGAAGATAATAGCTAAAAAAAAAAGTCACAATTGTGTCTAAGCCGGCATACCTAAAGCTTTGAAGCTAAAGATAGTGAATACATTGCTTTGGATGGTCAGGAGACAGATATCTCAACTATAATGGAGGCTGATTTTGCATTCAGCTGTGTTTCTCAGTGTAAACCAGCTGTGATGTGCTCATGGTGTCCTTACCTCTCCCCCTGCTTGATGCAGTGGGTGTGTGAGTGTAGCGATAATTAGTGGTAAACAGGGTAATGGGAGTGCCAATTATCGCCGAATTCAACCTGCAAGAAAGAGAGCAGTGAAATGTCACCCATGCAACAGCCACGAAGTGAACAGCTTACCTATTCAGGAAAATCTGGTAAGGAAATGAATAATTCACCTTTTTTTTAAAACAGGAAGCAAGAGGTAGCTTTAAAGCGTACATATATGTCTAACCTTATATGGAGAAAAAAGCAGCTTATGGTTGTGCAGTAGAAGAAAAAAAAAATGTTGTCACACATTGCCATCTCCTGGTTGGTTCTGGATTCTACATTATCCTACCATGGACCATCTACGTCATTTAGACTGGACTAAACCTCTAGACCTGTAAGTTGCCAAGTATTTTGGGGGGAATGTGGAGGTTTCAACACCTAAGAAGTAAACATTGTATTATTACACTTAAGAGTCCAGATCTTTAAATATTGATAGCAATGTTTGCCAAAAGGAACTATAAGATCCTCTTGACAGGAAGAAACCATAAATAGCTTTTAGAAAATGAATATAGCGAGATAACATTTACAGAAACTAATAAAATGTATGTGTTTCAGGCTGAAACCCTGCCTCTGTCCAAATTTTATGAGAATGTTAATCCTTAGACTTTTGTTTTTTGTTGTGTGATAATTTGTCTGTGCTCTACATTTATATTGGATTTACTGGGGGTTTGAATTGACTCGGCAACAGAGCTCAATTCCTCCACATGCCAGTTTCCCATAATTAACCTGACTGAATGAAACAGTTCATCTTTTCGCCGTGTGTCTCAGCGTGCGTACCTGTTATCTTCATTCTCGATGATCCTCTTGTACCTCTCCAGCTCGTTCTCAAGAGATGTCTGGTACATGGCCAGGTGGCGACATTCACTGGTGAACTTCTCCAGGGACCTTTCAGCTTCCTCAATCTCCTTACGCAGAGATTCGATTTGCTCATTGTGCATCTGGATCTCATCGTCATAATTCTCCTGTGTGTTTTTGATGGCTTGCTCCAACATTGTAGTCTGAAAGAAGATACAGAAGAGGAGGGGGGTTTGGGAAATGATGATCCGAAATGATGATGTAACAAACAAATCATCTCATTGAAGAGCAATTTACATGTCAGTAATAATGACACTCGTTCTGTATGCGTTGCCAATGAAAGAGGAACTCAAGAAGATTCATAAAAAAGGGAATAAATACTCAAAACAGTAACCCTTCAGTATTTTATATGAATAAAACTGAAACAAGACACTGCAGTTAACATCTAAATATGGATTAAACATATCACACTGTGAGCCTCTTTGGTACCTACATAGATGAGACATGTTTGCTGCAAAACATAAGCTGCATAAAGATGTTTTTTTTCACGTCTTTAGCAAAAACCTGTAAATAAACATACTCTTATATATTACACTATAATTAACAGTGTGGCGTTTCTTCCATTATGCTAAAGCAGTGCTGTGTCTGTCGTTCCTATGAGGAAGCACTGTCTGCACAAAAACCCAGACTACCCTGTCATAAGATGGTCATGGCTGACATCTAGTGGTAGATCTACA